>NW_026682389.1:0-7001 GCF_028640845.1 Ahaetulla prasina | reverse complement strand
CTGGGCTCTTCCCAGTCACCATAGTAAGGATTAGTGTAAAATTATCTCAGATCCAGATGGGGTGGATTGCTTTGTAGCCTCATGTAATTCAGCTTAGATATTACTCTGATACTCAATGATTGTTTTGTTTTCTGAATTGCGAGTGTTCTGTCCCTCCCAGCCTCAGCCACGCAAGCTGGCTAAACGAGCCAGTAATTGAGTTCACGGCTGCTATCAGTCCTGGCAGGGAATCTGCAGCTGCCTGCCAAAGTCCTCTGCCCCTGTCAACACCGTCTGCGACCGGTCGGAGAGATAGGAGGAGAACCACCGATATACGGTGCCTCCCACTCCCAATCCCCCAACCGCGCAGCAGGATACCATGATCGATGGTATCGAACGCTGAGAGGTCTAATAGGACCAGGGCAAAGGAATATCCCCTGGCCCTGGCCCTCCAGAGATCATCCACCAATGCGACCAAAGCTGTCTCCGTGCTGTATCCGGGTCGGAAGCCGGACTGGAACGGGTCTAGATAGACATCTTCATCCAGGTGTTGGGGCAGCTGTCGCGCCACGGCACTCTCTACAACCTTCGCAACAAAGCGAAGGTTGGAGACTGGACGATAATTACCCAAAATAGCTGGGTCCAAAGAGGGCTTCTTAAGGAGGGGTCTCACCACCGCCTCTTTCAAGGCGGCAGGGAAAACCCCATCCAACAAAGAAGCGTTGATAATCCTCTGGAGCCAGCCTCGTGTCACCGCCTGAGTGGCCAGTACCAGCCAGGAAGGGCACGGGTCCAGTAAACATGTCGTGCCGTGAAGCCTCCCAACAACCTGTCCACGTCCTCGGGAGCCACAGGGTCAAACTCATCCCAAATGTGCTCAACAAGACGTGCCTCCTCTCCCTCGCTTGGATCATCCCAAATTCGGTCCAGACCGTCCCTCAGCTGAGCGATTTTATCGTATAGATAACCACTAAACTCCTCGGCTCGTCCCTGCAAAGGGTCATCCGCACCTCCTGATGTAGGAGAGAGCGGGTCACCCAAACAGGGCGGCCGGGCGGTTATCTGCCGACGCAATGAGGGTGGAGGCGAGGGCGCCTCGCTTCCTCATTGCCACTAGGTAGGTCCTAGTATAGGTCCCAACTAGTGTCCGATCAGCTTCGAGCGACTGGACCTCAGGTGCTCTCTAGGCGTCTTCTCCGGCGTTTCATCTCCCTCAGCCCCTCGGAGAACCAAGGGGCCGGACGAGATCTACGCCGGGTCAGAGGCCGCAAAGGCGCGACACGATCCAGGGCCCCGGCCGCGGCCTGCTCCCAGGCCACGACCAGTTCCTCAGTCGTGCCGTGGGCCAGATCCTCAGGGAATGGCCCAAGCTCCGTCTGGAACCTCTCAGGGTCCATCAGGCGCCTGGGGCGGAACCACCGTATAGGTTCCGTCTCCCTGCGGTGGTGAATAGCGGTTCGGAAGTCTAGGCGAAGGAGAAAATGATCCGACCATGACATTGGTTCTGTTACTAAATCATCTAACACCAGATCATTTAACCACTGTCCAGAGATATAAATCAGATCTAGCATGCCTCCCCCTGTGTGCGTAGGGCCATCATTTACTCGAATCAGGTCCAGGGCCGTCATGGAAGCCTTTGAACTCCCGAGCTGCCGTCGATGACAGGCCAACTGATGGCAGTTGAAATCCCCCATAACTATAAGTTTGGGGTCTCAACCGCCACAGCAGCCAGTACCCAACAGCTCGGGCAGGGCTGTGGTCACGCAGCAAGGAGCCAGGTACGCGATCACCAAGCCCAACTGATTCCTATAGCCCCAGCGCACACAGAGGGATTCTACAGCCGGCAATCTGAGGAACAGTGGTCTCCTCGGCTCTAGATCTTCCTTAACAACCGCCACCCACCCCTACCTTGGACTCGGCTGATGAAATGCTCGGAAGCCTGGAGGGCACATCTCAACAAGGGGACCCCCTCAGGGCCCAACCAGGTCTCCGTAATGCCCATGAGGTCCGCGGACCCCTGAATAAGGTCACAAATCAGGGAGCCTTATTAACCACGGACCGGCATTACATAACATCAGCCAAGGTCCAAGCTCTGAGGATCATGGCCACCGAGGAACGGGGACTGAGGGCCGGAGCACGGATCGCCTCAAACATCGAGCACGTGCCCCCATAACTCGATACGGCCCTCCCCGCCGCCATATCTGCCTCTCCCACTTACCGTACAGATCGAACAACCCTCAAACCTGGAACGCCCTCCCCTGCCTTCAGACAAGATGAATGTCGCGAACTAGCACAGGGCTGGATCCTCCCGACGGTCCTCCCCCACCACAAATCCTCCCCTTAAAAACCCTTATTTAAAAACTATTTAAAAACCCCACAAATTCTTCTTAGGATGCTCTCAGTGTCTAAAGAAAGATCCGCCCTGGTTCGCTTAATGGCGGCAATCTCAGTCGCCAGTTCTGTGTGATTCTGTAAGAGCTGTTTAGACAGTGCTAATCTGCTGTCAACAGCTCAGAAATCTCTGCCTCGGGCAAAAGGGGGAGATGAGCATTTGATGAAGTAGAGCCCCCAAGAAAAGCCCCAGAATGATTTCTGGTGGTTTGTTAACGCTCCTTCTATAGCTTGAAAAAGCTCCAGAATCCAGAACGCTTCTGCAAAGCAGAACAAAAGCGTCCATCTCCATGACTGAAGGATTATTGATAGATTGCCAACACGGAAAGAGCCGAAAATAGAGGGCTGGCATTTGATTGTAAGATGATTTTAACTCCTGACAGAGAGGTTGTATTTAAGAGTGGAGATGATGAAAGATGGCATTCTTGAAAGTGAAAGCTAAGATAGAAAGCTAAGGAAATGCTGATTACAATTGCTGGCGTGGAACCTTTAAGAAGAATATAACAAGATATTTTTTTAAATGGAATTCTTTCTTTAAGTGTTGTTTATTGATTTTTTTCTTTATTCCTTTTTTTTTTTCTTCTTCTTGATATTACTTAGTTTAAAATGGCTTTAAGCAAAGAGATTTAACCACTTAAAATATTGGAAATTTCTTACTTCAGGTACGGAAATTGAGAGATATTAAAGAAAGTCTAAGGAATTTTTACAGGAGCTCATGGAGGCTCATCTTTCAGAAATAGATCAAAAATTTAATGAAATGGAGAAAGAAATACTGATTTTAAAGATTTGGTGGAAGAGAGGAGGAGATGACAAATTAAGGAATCAATTATATTGTTATCAGCACACAGACAGAAGAAAGACTGGATGAATTTAATCAAATTAATTTAGATTTGCAAAGAATAGATGAAGTTCAAATTAATCTGAATTTAGAAAATAAAATAGATTTATATTCAGGTTAATTGATAAACAGATGAAGAAAGTTATATTACAACATAAATTAATGGAATATGCTATAAGGGAGAGGATTAGAGTGAGAAGAAAATTTGAAAGAGATTTTATTCAGGTTTTGCTCAGATAGAAGGAGTGAAACCAGAAGATTTTGAAATTAATATTGAAAAAATTTATCTTAATTCTTGGTCAAGGCAGAAGTGTTTACTGAGAGATTTTATTTTACAAATAAGAAGATTAGGTATGGAATTTTGCAAGCATTTATAAAAATAAATTTCAAATATTGACAAGATATAATAATGATGAAGGAAATTCCAAAATGTTAAGAAAGAGAAAGAATTGACTTCCTTTTTCAAAGCAGAAAGCAGCTATGATTTAGCTGTTACTTAGTCTGTAAAAGCTGGGACATCAAATCTGAGTTCAACAGCTTGTATTCTTTCCTTGGGCAAGGAGAAAAGCTGAGCAAAGATTTGATTGAGATGCCCAATCTGGTGGGAAGCTCCATAATCTGATAAGCTGGACTGAAGAGGCATTGTTCATGGCAAACAAAGAAGCATCCAAATTCAGAATTGATTTAATGATGATAAGGACAGCAAAAACTGGAGTTCTAACATCTGTTGTAAGATTGTGAAACCCTGAGGATTTATTCTGCAAGATAGAGAGAAGAAAGCAATGGTTTGTGGAATGTTGAAAAGTAGAAAAGATCAGCTAGTGTTGAAGTAGAAGAAAGTATAGAAACATACTGACTAAGGAAGATATGAGAAATGACATATGCTTGACTTGATATATATTTAAAATGGCTTTAAGAAATAGTGAAAAGTGTGTTGAAAAGAAGATATATAGGAAGATACTGACTAACTGGAAGAAATGAATGATTTATATTTTTCTCTCTTGGGATTATAGATTTAAAAGAAGTTGGAATTTTCTTTTAAAAATTTTTTTCTTTCTTTTTTGTTTATTATTGATCATTTTTAAAATGGCTTTAAGCAAATAGTGCCAAAAGTTATTAAAACTTTGAAATTTCAGAAATTTCTTCAGCTCAGATTAAAAATTAAAAGAAGAAATCAAAAGGAATAAGAAATTTTTACAGGAGTTTTTGGAGAGTCATTTTTGAAATAGATCAAAAATTTGATGAAATAGAGAAAGAGATGTTGGATTTTAAGGAATGGTGGAAGCAGAAGAGGGAAATGAAATGGTAAAGGATGCAATATTAAGTTCTTGTATTCAGATGCAGGAGATCTTGCAGAATTAATAAAACTAATTTAGAGCTGCAAAGGAAAATAGAAGATATTCAAAAAATCAAAACAATTGGAACTTAGATAATAAGATGGAAGATATAAAGGCAAAGGTAGATAGGGCAGATGAAGAAAGAGTAATATTACAATATAGATTAATGGAATATGCTATAAGGGTGAGGGGTTGAAACAAAATAGGAAGGAAAATTTAAAGAGATTTTTACAAGCCTTGCAGATAAAGGGTGTGAGCCAGAAGATTTTGAGATTATTGAAAGAATTTATCGTGTTAATTCTGTGGGCAAGACAAAATAGAGTACCTAGGATGTGTTATTTATTTTACAACTAAAAAGGTTAGGTATGAAATCTGCAAGCCTTTTATAAAATAAATTTCAAATATTGGGACAAGATATAAAATGATGAAGGAAATTCCTCCCAAAATGTTAAGAAACAGAAGAGAATTTGCTTTTAGTGGATGAGTTAAGAAATATCAGATATATTTTAGATGGAAGTCCAATGGGTTTGTCACTGAATTTTAGAGGTAGAAAGTATTTTCTTAATTCAGTTATGAAAGCAGACATTTTTATATTAATGTTTTAAAGAGTGGAATCCTTTGTTGTTAGATGCTGTTAACTGGTTTGGAAATGATGAAATAGAATAGAGGGGAGGAATGTTTAAGATGTGAATATGATGATTATGGTTAATTTTGGAATTGATTTGTTTAGGATATAAATTATAGGATTTTGTTATTTGCTATTTGTATGGTATAAATCTATGGGATGATATTATTTTAATTGTGAAGGATGGAAAGTAAAATTTATGAATTTAGATAATATGTAATGATTTTAACTGTTACTATATTGTGGATGTAGTTTAAATGATTATTTATTTTAATTGATACTTTACAGTAAAAGTTATGAAGTTAAGCTGGAAATATTATATTTGAGAGATTTTATTCAAAATGATATTTGATGATGGAGTAGTATTGGAAGATTGACATTAACAGACAATTGAAGAAATATATAAGTGATGAAAATTTGAATTTGAGAAGGGATTGTAATTTAAGAAATGGACTTATGAAATTTGAAGGAATATATGGGTGAAAAAAAATTGAACTTTAGAAGATGGACTAATTTTAAAATGGAAAGAAGAATGACATTAAATTGGCAACTGAAGAAATATATAAGTGATAAAAATTTGAGTTCAGAAGATGGACTGTAATTTGAGAAATGGACTTATGAAATTTGAAGGAATATACAAGTGGAAAAAATTGAATTTGAGAAGATGGATTAATTTTAAAATGGACTGTAAGAAGAAGTAATATGAAGTTGGTATTGCTTTTTTTTTCTTTTTTTATTATTCTTTCCTATCTTTTATTTAGTGAGGGATCTAAAGTTTTAAATTTTAAAGGTGGAGGTTATGTATATTGTATACTTTAGCTTGTGATTGTTGGTTATAATACCCGGTATTTGCTCTGGGAAGTCTAAAGGAGGGGAAAAATGATACATGGATTGATTATTAATGTACAGTAATTTTTTGAAGATATGAAATTAATTTTAAATGATATTGGGATGCTGACTGCCATTTCAGAAGAAAAGGAGAGAGGAGTAGAAGGAGGAAGAAAGTAGGTAGGAAAGAGTAGAGAAGGAGGAGGAATAAGAAGGTTAGATAGGGTGGAAGAAGGGAGTGAGGAGAGGAGGAGAGGAAGTAGTAAAGTGAAGGAGATGAAGATGAAAGTAGTAGATAGAGAGGAAGTAGTAGATAGAGAGGAGGTTGTAGAAAGGAAGTGGCAATCGGGCAGGCCTGAATCAGTTATAACAAAAATTAATGATTAATGATGGATAATAGTTTGTACATAAATATGATGTTGGAAATGGACAAAAATTATTAAAAAGAAAAAAAAGAAAGAGAAAGAATTTGCCTTTTTGGTGGATGATTAAGAAACATCAGATATATTTTAGATGGAGGTTCCAGCTGGTTTAACAGTGAATTATAAAGGAAGAAAGTATTTTCTCAATACAATTTGTAAAGTCAGATTTTTATACTAATGTATTAAAGATTGGGAATTTTATTAATAGATGTTGTTGAATGGTGAATAGATGGTGAAAATGTAAGACAGAAGAAGGAGAATGTTTAACTTATTATATATGATTATGGTTAATTTTGTAAATGATTTATTGTGGATATAAATGTGTAATTTTAGTACTATTTGATATATTAAGGTATAAAGGAATAGGAAGATGGAATATTGTTTAATTTGGAGGATAGATAGTAAAATTTAGAATTTGGATTAAATATTATATTTAAGAGATGGATGTAATGTTGTTAATTAATTAGAATGTAATTGTTATAATAGATATATTTTGGATAAGTTATAGGTGTAATTTTAATAATGTTATTTGATATAAGTAAGGTAAAGTGAAGATTTTAATTATTACAATTGATATATTG
>NW_026682388.1:0-7006 GCF_028640845.1 Ahaetulla prasina | reverse complement strand
GTTAACGCTTGAACTCACTACCTGACTCTGTGGTCTCATCTCCAAATCCCAAAATCTTTAACCAAAACTGACTACTATTGACCTCACCCTATTCCTAAGAGGACTTTTGTATAGAGCACAAAAGTGCCTACTGTTCCTGTCCTATTGTTCCTTTCATTATAGCAGATGAATACTTATATATATATATTTTAGCCTATATTTTTATATTTTATATATATTTTAGCCTATATACATGTTTATATGTTTATATGATATGTTATTGTTTTTATGTCAATATTTATTAGAAGAAAATGGGAGAAGAACAAGTAAAAGAGACTATGATTGCTTGGGAAGAATATTGGCCATGGGATAGATTTAGATGCCTGGCAGAAACTATGGATGTATAATTATAAAATGACAATGTCTACAGCATATAAAGACAATTTGTATAAGATGTTTTACAGGTAGCATTTATCCCCGACAAGAATTGCAAGAATGTTTAAAAACAACCGAAAAATGTTGAACTGTCATCAGGCATATGGATCATATTTCCATATGTGGTTGACATGCTGAAGTGAAAAGATATTGGACTAAGATACACACGTGGTTGGAGAAAATGATTAAAAAGCACATAGACTTTAAGGCGGAAGTCTTTCTGTTGGGAATTATTCCTGAGATATATACTAGAGATGTAAAATATTTGATTGTGAATATTATTACAGCAGCCAGGATTGTGTTTGCCAAAAACTGGAAAAATGAGAAATTACCTTTGCAAGATGAAATAACCCTTCATCCTTACGATCCCTGGGTGACCTCGTGGAGGAGGTCCAATACCTTTCCCTTAACTTTATCAGGAATTATTACACGATCACCCCATAACAGGCACCCCTTGAGCCGAGAGCTCATCTCGCTTTTTAACAAATTTTGAACCGTCGCTCGCGCAGCGGGCCACCCTCTGTACCCAACCGAGTACAGTCCTTAACACAATGTCCCGCATGATGCCCGAGCCACTTCCTTTGATGTGACTGGGCCAGAGTCCAAAGAGTCAATAAGTAGGATGGGTGTCCCGAGTGGGGTCTTCGGTCGCCCCTGGTAGTGGGCATCGGCTTAAGCGCCTGCATGCCCCACTTCTTTCCTGGTCGATGCTGCAGCTTGTACGAATAAGCTGCCAAGAATATAGTCCATCGGGTCAAACGTATGCAAAGTGCCACAGGCGCTAGGTCGCCAGCCAGTATCCTAGTAGCGGTCTGTGGTCAGTCACGATTTCAAAATTCCGCCCAAAGACATACTCATGGAATTTTTGACCCTGACACAATGGCTAGTGCTTCTTTGTCTAATTGGCTGTAGTTCCTCTGGGGAGGACATCGTTCTAGAGTAAAAACGCTATAGGGGCTTCTGTGCCGCTTGGAAGTCTATGGCTGAGTACAGCCCCACCCCATAAGGGAGGCATCGCAAACCAACACTAGGGGTAATGAGTCGTGATATTGGATGAGCAGGCTATCACTTGAGAGCAGGTTCTTTACTGCTTCAAAAGCCCTATTTTCTGACTTTCCCCAAGACCAAACAGTATTTTTTCCTAAGAGCCTATGCAGCGGTTCCGCAACGGTCGCTTTGTTCTTTAAAAAGACCGCGTAAAAATTAACCAATCCCAGGAATGCCTGCAGCTCTGCTTTGTTTTTGGGCGCTGGAGCCTTCCTAATTGCCTTAACCTTGCTCTCAGTAGGGTGAATTCCTTTCTTGTCTATCCGGTAGCCCAAGAAATCGACGGATTCGACCCCTATCTGGCATTTGTTTGTCTTGACTTTTAACCCGGCTGTCCGGAAAATGCTCAAGACCTTCCGTAACCGCTCCCCCAATTCCTCCATGTTTTCCCCTGAAATTAGGACATCATCGAAGTAGGGAACTACCCCTGGGAGCCCCTGCAGTAGTCGTTCCATCAGGTTTTGGAACAGCCCTGGTGCCACACTGACCCCAAATTGCAATCGGGTGCACTTGAAGGCCCCTGTGCGCCACAATCGCTTTGGGCTTCGGCTGCGGGCGCTCACTGGCAGTTGTTGCAGGCTTGGGCCAAGTCTAACTTTGCAAAGACTTGCCCTTGCCCCAAAGAGTGCAATAAGTGTTGCACCACGGAACCGGGTAAGCGCTTTTCTGTAAGGCTTTGTTAAGCGCCTTGTAGTCAGCGAAATTCTAATTGACCCGTCCGGTTTTATGGGTGACGATTGGTGTCTCCCACTTTGCGTGATCGACTGGCACCAAAATCCCTGATTAATGAGCTTATCCAGCTCCTTATCGATTTTTGGTTTTAGGGCAAAGGACTCTCCTCGCCTTAAGCCTAATGGGGCTACCTGGGGTCTGTTGAAGGAAATAGGGGTCCCTTGTACTTGCCCAGGCAGTCCTTGAAGACATCTTCGAACTCGTTAAAGAGAATGTCTTTCAGGTTGCAGTCACTTCTGTAGATGCTAGTCACTCCCATGCCCAGGGCACGAAACCAGTCTAGTCCCAACAGACTGGGCAGAGTTCCTTCGACGATCGTGATGGGCAGGGTCTTCTTGTGTGGACCGTATCGACTCGGACGGAGGTGGTCCTCGAACAGGGATGCGATTTCTCTGGTAGTCGTGGATCAGAGTCATGTGCTTGCAGGTGGCGCCATGACGGACGGCAGCGACCGCCAAAGTGTCCCAGGACATGATGGTGATCGCTGATCCCGTGTCTACTTCAAGCCGGCACCGCACTCCTCTATTTTTGGCTTGGTGAAGATCTTCTTCTCCACTTTGGTCGAGGCGCGCCTATGACCACAGTTGTTTGGTTGGAATCCGCCTTTTTGTTTGAGCCAATGGTCGCCTTGCCGATTCCGCGCCTGATTGGCCGATTTGAATTTTCGGCGGAAGGTTGGGCCGCTCGACAAACTTGAGCTAGGTGCCCTTTCTTCCCACACCGCCGCAGGTGCGCTTTAAACTTGCAGCGTTGGCGCTGGTGTTGCCCTCGCAGCTTCCGCATTCATCTCGGTCCCTTTGTCGCTTTCTCGTCGGCAGACCCCTTCCTCATCTTCACCGCCGGATTCGGTCTGAACCTCCTCCTGGTGCACCGGGTTGCCTTCGCCGCCTTTTGTGGGACAGGCTTTGCAGTGTCTCTGCCGCTAGGACATTTCATGTGCTCTGGCTTCGCCCAGAGCGTGGCCAGTGTCAGGTTGCTTTTGCTAGCAGCCGCCGCCGCAAACGGATGTCTTGACCCCGGATGAGTTGCTCGAGGAGCACCTCGTCAGGTCGCGGTATCCGCAGTCCTTGGACGCTTTTCTTAGGGCGGCCATGTAGTCACCGATGGTTTCGCCTCCATCTGCCTTCGCCTCCAATTCAAACCGCACGTATTTGGACGGCGTTGGTGCGAAATGGTTCTTAGTAAAGTCTGCAGAGTTGGCCACGACACCGACTGCAACGGCGTTGGCTCTGCCAGGGCTTCCGCGATGTCGATGACCTCCGACCACAGTGGCTTAAGAAGTAAGCCCTTCGGTTATCTGGAACTCCTTGCAGTTCGTTGGCTTTAGAAAGCTCAAACGGGTCATATCGCCCCATTTCTCCTGCCGGGTCATGGTGCGGGCGGAGTGTAACTGGCCATCTCCGCTTTTCTGCCCTGAGTTTGCTGGGTTCGGGTCTCATCGTGCTTCAGCTCGGTTCTGGTTCTCCTTAGCCTCGAGATCCCACCTCGCCGCCAATGTTAAGTTCTGGAAGTAACGAGGCTGGAGACCAGGGTAGTGACAACAGCTCTTTAATATAGGGTGAACCCAGCAACAGGCTGGGGAAAACCTCCTTTTATACAGTTCTGTTGAGGTTTCAATCAGCAACGTGCTGATTTCCGCCAAATATTTAAAGGTACACATGAATACATAATAACATGTACATATAAGAGATAGATACTAGTAAGGAAGAGAAGAATAATAAATACAGTGTTAGTAAATTATTTGGCAGTGTTAATTATTGTTAAGCAGAGTGATGGCATTTGGGAAAAAATGCTGTCTATTGTTCTGATTGTGCCTTATATATTTTACATTAAAATGTTATGTCCAGGATATATATTACAGTTTGACTTGTGCATATACATCCTAATAAAATTAGCATTTGTCTTGTTTCTGCAGAAAACCAGGCAGTTATGGAGATGCTGAAATAAATTCCTTTTAGAACTGTTTGTGCAGCCCTTGGGTAGTTTGAGCTTGAGTGGCAAAGAAAAGACCATCTTTGCTGTGCTGATGATGTTTTGATGTTAGATTCATTTTAAGCAGATATGATGGTTATAATAAAACTATTAATACTAGATTGACCAGCCTTAGAATGAAATTATGATTACAGATCTAGATTATATCTGAGGCCATATTCTCTGGCTTGGCAAGATCATAATACAGTGATAAACTAGTAGAATTCAACATTCTATGTTCATATAATAAAATTGTGTTTTATTTAATTACATTATGCCCATCATGTTTTCTTCAACAACATGAAAATTTATATTTATGATGTTTTTAGGTGATCTATTTTCATTCTGTTTTTCCTTTTTCATAAATAAGTTCAAGCTAAAAGAAGCTGGTCTTTTATCACCAAGTGCACATACTGAAAATTACTAATATGATAGATGGGAATTGAGGCAGAAGATCTATAATATTAAAGCAACTTCTTTAAACCTAATGTATGCAGATGATATAAAATAAAATTGTTTACAGATTATCTTTCTTTTCAATTCAGTACATTTGAGTAAACCATGTGAACATAAACTCTATAAATTCTTCTGGACTGATCTTATTTACTACTATGTAGGAATTGCAGGAGAGAAAAATACCAGAGACTTTACATGCTGAGAAATAATATAGATTTATTCTCATAATACTGTTTTCTGTTTAATTGTCTTTCCTTTCCTTTGGCCATGTTAGCAGTGAATATCTCTTTAATCATCTTGCATATTTTGACTTGAATTCAATCTGTCTTTTTAACTGATTTTGATAAGTTGGGCTATTTTTTCCTTTTTGAAAGACAGATGCAGAGAATGACTTAAGTAGTTCTGCTTTCTCTGCTGCCTGTCATCCTTGCCATCTTCTCCCATTAGAGGAAGATCATTTCTTGATTTTTCTTTTTCTACATGTTGAAAGAAACTTTTTAAATGGTTTTTGACATTTGCATGTTAGTTCATTCTGAACCTTGCTTTCCTGACTTCATTTTGCAGATTCAGACTATATAATGTAAAGTTCTGAGATTTTAGAAAAATGAAATTACCAAGTTAAAACTCAAGTATATGAATATGAAACTGATTAATTTAGACATATGCTGTTTTCAATTTAATGTACTTTTCTTATTAAGCTGAACATGAGTCTTTATATTTTATTTATAGATTTGAAAGGTATAGAAAGAACTTTAAATATTAAAAGGTGATAAGTTACTAAAGTTTGCATTTGTCTTGATGAATTTTAGATATCCTTTTCTATATTTTTCTTTCTTCCCTTTTTTCTTAACATTTCAATTTATCTCATCTTCTATATTTTCTATTAGTTTTTATCTCTGTATTTTTAAATTTTCATAAAATATTTAATCCTCCACAGATTCAATATCATCTATTAAATATTTCATATCAATCCTTTGTAGGAGAAGAGCATTTACAGGAGGTGGAATCAAGTCATAGCTTAGAATCAATTTTCCACAAATAGTTCAAGTCTTGAACTTTTGACCCAGGTACCAATGTAGTATTGTACATTAGTTTTAAATTCTTGTATATCTTGAGAATAACTCTTCTAACTAGAACTTATGTGTATCCTGATATTCTGTCAATAATATCTACATTCTGAAAATATTACATAGCATATTGTTATCAAGTATGAAATAATGCTATTTCAGAAAGATATTGTCTAGCCGACTTCAGGCTGGTATAGTTTTAGATTGGGAAAACCAGATTAAAATGTCCACTTGACCATGAATCTCACTGTCTGTTACATACTTTCTTTTAGTTTAATCTACTTCACAGAGAATGGTTGCTAGATTAAATGTGGTAACTTCATTTTGAAGCCTTGAAAGACTTCTAAAAGTCCAATAAAGTTCAACAAATATCACATAGATCTTGTTATCTCTGCTTCTGTTTTCACCCAGTTCTTGTGCTGTTAAGAGAGATCCTGACTAACTAGATAATGCTTACTCTGAATCAAACCTATTGCAAAAATGGCATCAGATACCAGATCTTATCTGGTATCTTCATATTTGTCAACAGCTTCTTCTACTTAAACATTATATATTAAAATGAATATTGAGACTTAGCTGGTCTAGCCAAGAATTTGATTTGGCAGGATATGATTTCAGTTTTTTCCTACTAAAAGTACTTTTACTGTCTGATATTTGGGTGCACAGACTGAAATGAAAGAAAGAAGAAATAAGTTCTCATTTTATAGTTTTGTAAGCTCATAAGTGAAAGAGTATTAACTCCATTACAGGTAGTCCTCATTAACAATTGAGCAAAATTTATGTTACTAAGTGAGAAATTTGTTTAATGACTTTTATTTTACAATTTTCTATACAGTGTTAAGTGAATCATTGCAGTTAAATTAGTAAACCATTGTTAAAATGACAAGGGTTTCTTGACTTTGCTGGTCAGAAGATCACAAAAGGTGATGATTGACCCTGGAACACTGCAACCATACAAAAGGTTTCAAAATGAATACAATGGTGAAGGCTTTAAAGGTCCTTAGCAGGGTATAACCTGATCAGGGACCATTTAAATTCATAATTTTAAATAGGACACAATATGATCTACCTAATGACCAGCTGTATCTAGTGGTCATGATACTGCGTGGCCAACTTGATGTCACTCATGTAAGGGGCACTTGCCATCTCTTATTAACTCATCATGCTGGGTGGGAATCAAGCAGTTATTGAGCAAGCAGCCATCAGAAAGAGTTTAAAACAGTTGGTTTATCAAATTGGATCTGACCAAGAACTCAGCAGAAGATCACTGAGGAGTCGAATAGTAAGCAGAAAGATCTGTAGGCAAGGCCAGACAGTAC
>NW_026682387.1:0-7015 GCF_028640845.1 Ahaetulla prasina | reverse complement strand
TGAAGATGACGAATGAGACTTCGTCGAAACGTCGCCAAGACACTTCCAATTTTACGCGGGAGAAAACCCGAATAACCAAAGACCTATTTATATATATATATATATACACACGTACATATACATTTTCTGAGGTTTTCGCAGGTGTTTGTATGTAGGTCTTTGGTTATTCGGGTATGTATATACATATACATACATACATTCATATACATACACATATATATATTTATATATTGCATCCATCAAATTCCTTTAGGGTTTGTTTCTCCCCACACACACAATGTATGCAGAAATATTAAGGTCTTCTCACATGTCACTACATCTCCACTAATGCTACTGCTGCATATTCTGAAATGCTTTTCTTGAATCACCAGAGGCCAGGGGCTGCATCCTCTACTATAATATGCTACATTACAGTACCTGAATTTAGAAGGAACACAACATTATACCAGTCATTGGACATCAGAATTCCCTTTCTATGGATATGATGTCCCAATTTTTAAAAAAATCTGAGAAAGGATAAATCAGAAATGGAGCAGAGGCTTTCCACAAGCAGGTGGAATATGCCTGCCTGCTCTGCCCAATTGTACTGGTTGAGCTGAAACTGTGGAAGAGAGATAAGCCTTTTAGATATCCAGGTCACCAGCTTTATAAGTCATAACCAACACCTTGAATTATCTCTGGAAACCTGCCAATATTCAGTGCAGCTCATAGAGCAAAGGTGCTACATGAACAACATGAGGCATGCCCATAATTGCCTGTGTCACCTCCACGGACAGTGCTGCGGCAGAAGCCTTGGCCGCAGCACGGGAGCCAGTGGACTTGCGGGCCCAGGTGCGAGAGGCGCAGCGCCAGGACGCCTGGTCGCAGCAAAGGAGAGCGGAGGTGGGCCCCCCTCCCTTGGACCTTGGAGGAGGACTTACTCAAGTTTTGGGGCGATTATATGCCCACAGGACCACTCCGAGCCCTCGTCATGACCCAGTGCCACGACAACCCTGCAGCAGGACATTTTGGGTTCTTCAAGACCCTCCACCTGGTGACACGGACCTTTGGTGGCCCAGTGCGCATGATATACATGCCTACGTGACATCCTCATGCTACCGTGCGGCAAGCCAAGACCGCCACGGGGCCCTCCCGGGCTCCTCCAGCCCTTGCCGACACCCGACAGACCCTGGGGCGATCTCTATGGACTTCCTGACACAACTGCCGCCGTCCTCTGGGTTCACCACGGTGCTGGTGGTGGTGGACATGCTCACCAAGATGGCACACTTCATCCCATGCCGCGGACTGCCCACAGCCGTAAAAACGGCCCGTCTCTTTCTGCAGCACATCTTCCGCCTCCATGGTCTACCGGACAGGGTGGTTTCGGACCGCGGAGTTCAGTTCACAGCCCGCTTCTGGAAGAGCCTGATGGCCGCGTTGGAGGTGCAGGTATGTCTGTCGTCATCGCACCATCCGGAGACCGACGGGGGTACAGAGAAGGTCATCGGTATACTGGAACAGTATCTCCGTTGCTTCATCAACCAGCAACAGGACAACTGGGCCGACTACCTGTCCCTGGCGGAGTTTGCTTTTAACAACTCTCAGCACACCTCTACTCAGATGACCCCGTTCTTTGCCAATGTGGGGTACCATCCGCGGCTCTTCCCTCTGGCACCACCGGACTCTCCTGTTCCCGAAACGCAGACCTTCCTGACGGAATTGCATGCGGTCCAACAGTTGGTACGTCAGCAGCTGAATCGGGCAAAGGAGGATTACAAACGGTCCGCCGACCGCTCCCTGCCCCGCTGGCAGTTGGAGACCGGGTGTGGCTCTCCACCAAACACCTCCCGTCCGACCGCCCGGTAAAGAAGTTGGACCACCGATTCATCGGCCCGTTCCCTGTCGAGGCAGTCATCAACCCGGTAGCCTACCGACTGACCCTGCCACGATCCATGCGGATCCATCCGTTTTCACGGTCCCTTCTGGTTCCTGAGGCCACACGAGTCCCTTCGGTGCCCAACAGCACCGTCACTGTCGCCGAGGACGGATCGGAGGAATCTGAAGTCCACAGCGTACAGAGACTCCGCTGGCTGAAGGTCGTTTCCAATATTTGATCGCGTGGAAGGGATGGGACTGATTTCTCCTGGGTAGATGCCTCCGGCGTTCATGCCCCTGACCTGGTGCAGGCCTTCCATGAGCAGAACCCAGCCCGACCGCATCCCGATCGTCAGCCCGGGGAAGGGCCCTGCGGTGAGGATAGTGTTGTGACCCAGGTTCCTGGACCCGGACTCCTGGACTCGGATGATTCAGAAAGTGAGGAGAAGACCTGGCCAGCCCTGCTTCTCTTGAGCCCTTTCCTCCCTGGCACCCACTCAAAGGGAGGAGGCCGGCACAGCCTGATTCCATGGAGCCTTCTTCTGATTTGGCAACGCCCAAGAACAGTTTTGAGCGATGCAAGGTCACGAGGCGTGATCGTGCGCGCAGCAGCGAAGAGTTGGGACAAAGCCAAGTCATAATTGTCATGCAGTGACATCTGCAGAGACTATAAATAGGAGGCGGACTTCCTGGTTTTTGTCTTGGACAAAGTAATGAGTTAGCTAATGAATTGGCGAGCTAACTATTTCAATGGAGGGAAGAATATATTCGTGAGTAATTCTGGCCTTATCTATAATTTCCTCGTTATCTCCAGAAACTTGGCAGGCCCGTGGTAGCGTGGCCAGGACATGTATCTATGTAAATAAAAGGAAAAAAGGAAGGCCTCTGACGGACTCTTTGCTGGGAGTATTGGGGGAAGGGAAACAGAACATTTTGTCCAAGACCTGACTAAAACATCTTCCACCAAAGATGGATCAGCAGCAGGTACAGCAGCAGTTACAGCAGCTACAAGCAGCTAATCAACAGCTCCAGCAGCAAGTGGCTCACTTGGCAGGCCAACTTGCTGCCAGGAATGTGCCTGCAGCCCCCCCCCATCCTCCCACTCCTCCGCCTCCATGGTCTACGGACAGGGTGGTTTCAGACCATGAGTTCAGTTCACAGCCCGCTTCTGGAAGAGCCTGATGGCGCGTTGGAGGTGCAGGTGTGTCTGTCGTCATCGCACCATCCGAGACCGGCGGGGTACAGAAGGTCATCGGTATACTGAACAGTATCTCCGTTGCTTCATCAACCAGCAACAGGACAACTGGGCCGACTACCTGTCCCTGGCGGAGTTTGCTTTAACAACTCTCAGCACACCTCTACTCAGATGACCCGTTCTTTGCCAATGTGGGGTACCATCCGCTCTTCCTCTGGCACCACCGACTCTCCTGTTCCCGAACGCAGACCTTCCTGACGGAATTGCATGCGGTCCAACAGTTGACGTCAGCAGCTGAATCGGGCAAGGAGGATTACAACGGTCCGACCGCCGCTCGACGGGCAACGCCCCCGCTGACAGTTGGAGACCGGTGGCTCTCCACCAAACACCTCCCGTCAACCGCCGGTAAAGAAGTTGGACCACCGATTCATCGGCCCGTTCCCTGTCGAGGCAGTCATCAACCCGGTAGCCTCACCGACTGACCTGCCGATCCATGCGGATCCACCCGTTTTCACCGGTCCCTTCTGGTTCCTGAGGCCACACGTCCCCTTCGGTGCCCAACAGCACCGTCACTGTCGCCGAGGCGGATCGGAGGAATCTGAAGTCCACAGCGTCGAGACTCCCGCTGGCTGAAGGGTCGTTTCCAATATTTGATCGCGTGGAAGGGATACGGACTGATTTCTCCTGGGTAGATGCCTCCGGCGTCATGCCCTGACCTGGTGCAGGCCCATGAGCAGAACCCAGCTCGACCGCATCCCGATCGTCAGCCCGGGGAAGGGCCCTGCGGTGAGGATAGTGTTGTGACCCAGGTTCCTGGACCCGGACTCCTGGACTCGGATGATTCAGAAAGTGAGGAGAAGACCTGGCCAGCCCTGCTTCTCTTGAGCCCTTTCCTCCTGGCACCCACTCAAAGGGATGGGAGGGCGGCACAGCCTGATTCCATGGAGCCTCCTTCTGATTTGGCAACGCCCAAGAACAGTTTTGAGCGATGCAAGGTCACGTGACGTAATCGTCGGGACAAAGCCAAGTCATAATTGTCATGCAGTGACATCTGCAGAGACTATAAATAGGAGGCGGACTTCCTGGTTTTTGTCTTGGACAAAGTAATGAGTTGAATTTTTGGAGCAACTATTTCAATGGAGGGAAGAATATATTCGTGAGTAATTCTGGCCTTATCTATAATTTCCTTGTTATCTCCAGAAACTTGGCAGGCCCGTGGGTACGTGGCCAGGACATGTATCTATGTAAATAAAAGGAAAAGGAAGGCCTCTGACTGACTCTTTGCTGGGAGTATTGGGGAAGGAAACAGAACATTTTGTCCAAGACCTGACTAAAACATCTTCTACCAAAGATGGATCAGCAGCAGGTACAACAGCAGTTACAGCAGCTACAAGCAGCTAATCAACAGCTCCAGCAGCAAGTGGCTCACTTGGCAGGCCAACTTGCTGCCAGAATGTGCCTGCAGCCCCCATCCTCCCACCTCCTCCTCGCAAGTGCCCGATAACCATGCTGGATAAGTTTTCTGGGCAGCCTGAGATGTTCCCGACCTTCTTGGGACAGTGCCAGCTCTACATGGCTATGAGGCCAGAGGATTTCCCAGACGACCGGGCTAAGGTGGCCTCGTGATTAACCTTCTTTCCGGCTCGGCTCGATGGGCCACGCCTCTTGCTCCAGGACAGCCCCTGCTGGCGGACCAACAGCGTTTTGGCAGCACCTGCGCACCATGTATGAGGACCCGTTCAATGCTGACGGCAACCAGGCGCCTTAAGGAACTCAGTCAAGGGAAACGCCTGCAGGAGTACATCGCCATTTCTTTTGTGCCAGGACTCTGACTGGAATGATGCAGCGCTGGTGGGACGTTCAGGAGGGACTCTCAGAGGAATTGCAAGATGGGCTGGCCCGCGTGGAGGCGCCATGGACCCTTGACAACTTGGTGCCCTTTGTCTCCGCCTCGATGCCCGTCTGCAACGGCGACCATCCGTCACACCCCGGGACCCGCGTCAACATCTGTGCCCCACTTCCTGCACCACCAGCACCCAGGGTCGCCCCGTTTTGTAACCGCTGCGGAAGAGCCCATGGAGTTGAGCGGCCAGATCTCGCCTGACAGCCCAGGAGCGGAACCGGGCGCCAAGGGGATTGTGCCTGTACTGTGGGGAGCCCGCCACTTCCCGCTTCTTGCCCCAGAAAGCGTGGGCACGCCGCCGTCCCGAATCACAGTGACCAATCGAGCAGGCCCGACTCGGGAAACCCTAGGTCGGGCACGCATAAGCCCCACTGGACGCTATGCAGTAGACTCTGGGCCCCTCGGCATCTGATTCTGGACACACGGATATGGTTGGGGAACCAGTCGGACGGGCTCCAGGCGCATGCGCTGGTGGACTCAGGGGCCACAACAAACTTTATGGACCAGGCCTTTGTGACCCAGTTTGCAGTCCCGTGGTTCCGTGGACCCTCCGATGCGGTAGAGACAATTGATGGGCGAGAACTGGTGTCCGGCCCCATTAAATTTGCCACCCAGCCTTTGTGCAGCTATTGGGGACCATGAGGAGGCGATCCAGTTTTATGTCACGGCGGACCTTCATTTTCCTGTGTCCTTGGGATGGCCTGGCTTGACCCACGATCCTCAGGTGGCCTGGTCATGAACACCATCTCTTTCCCGAGTCTGCAGTCGTCGATCACATCCGCCACACCTGTGCCGGCCAGAACGTGCCCACCGCTGCCATCACCTTGCCTCCTGAGCTGGGACTTCGCCGATGTGTTCAGCGAGAAGGAGGCGGACCGACTACCCATCGGCCCTACGATTGCCCGTGGACCTTCTGCCCAACGCACCACTGCCTGTGGGACGCCTGTATTCCATGTCGGAGCCCCAGTTGGCCGCCTCAGGGACTTCCTGGACAAAACCTGGCCGAGGGTTCATCCGCCTTCAAAGTCCCTCTCGGCCCCGGTCCTCTTCGTGAAGAAGAAGACAGGGACTTGCGCCTGTTGCTGTGATTACCGCCTAAATGCCATTACGGTGCGGAATCGCTACCCCTGCCGCCATCCCGGAGCTACTGGAGAGGTTGCGGAGGCCACGATCTTCACCAAGCTTCGATCTCGGGGCCTACAACCTGGTGCGGATGCGAGAAGAGACGAATGGAAGACGGCATTTGGCACCCGATACGGACACTACGAATACACTGTCATGCCATTTGGGTTGACCAACGCTCCCGCCGCTTTCAGCACTTCATGAACAACGTGTTCCGAGACATGTTGGATCGGTTCGTGGTTATCTACCTGAACATCCTGATTTACTCCCGGTCCAGGAAAGCCACCTTCGACACGTCGGTCTGGTTCTGCAACGCTGCGGAGCAACAACTCAATGCGAAGCTGGAGAAATGTGTCTTCTTCCGGACTTCCATAGAATTCCTCGGGCATATCATCTCGCCCAAGGGCATAGCCATGGACCCATGTAAAGTAGAAGCTTTGTGTAGCTGGGAAGCCCCTCGTCGGGTGAAGGATGTTCAGTGCTTGCTGGGCTTCGCCAACTACTACCGGACCTTCATCCCGGGCTTTGCCACACTGACGGCTCCACTTACCCAGCTCCTCAGGAAGAAGGTTGCGTTCCGGTGGGGTCCCCCGCAGCAAGAAGCATTCACAGCCCTCAAGAAAGCCTTCGTCACAGAACCCGTCCTGAGGCATCCCGACCCGCTCCGGCCTTTTGTGGTGGAAACAGGCGCTCCAATGTGGCTCTGGGAGCGGTGCTGCTACAGGCTCCGAGAATGGTGGCACACTTTTCCCTGCGCTTACTACTCCGGAAACTCAATCCTTCCGAGCGCAACTACACTATCTGGGAAAAGAGTTGCTGGCTATCAAGGCTGCATTCGAGGCTTGGCGACACCATCTGGAGGGCCCGACATCAGGTGGAGGTCCAAATGGACCATCGGAATCTCGAGCACCTCACCACAGCTCGGAAGTTGAACCAGCGGC
>NW_026682386.1:0-24379 GCF_028640845.1 Ahaetulla prasina | reverse complement strand
AGAGGTCGAACGACTAGCCTTGTGGTGCAACCAAAACAATCTGGAACTGAACACACTCAAAACCGTAGAAATGGTGGTAGACTTTAGGAAAACCCTTCCATACTTCCACCTCTCACAATACTTGACAACACAGTATCAACAGTAGAAACCTTCAAATTTCTGGGTTCTATCATATCGCAAGATCTCAAATGGACAGCTAACATCAAAAACATTTTGTGAGACATTTTTATAAGCTTGCATAAATTAAACTGTTTGTAACAGAGGTGGGCTCATTATTTTCAGATAAAAGTCACTGCATCGGTGACCTGATCTCATCCATGAAGTAACTGAAGTGCATAATGGTGATGGGAAGTTGGGAGAGGAACAGTCGGCAATGTGCACAGCAGATATATCAAGGGAATTGTGTTGTTTTCCAAAAGTGAAGATCCGAGATGTGACAGAAAGGCTGATTGGACTAATCAAACTTACTGATCACTATTCATGTTGAAACAAAAGAAAGAGCCCCAAAAGAATATAGAGATTACAAAGAGCTGGACAGGAAAGAAAAATAATTCAGAGTACCAGTGGTATTTTTATTCATATTTCCAACCAAAAATTATGCCCCAAGAACGGAATGGAAGATTCTAGTCATTAACCATTAACTAGTGAAGTTTTTTTTAAAAAAATGGACTTCAGACCATGGTCTGCACCACCTTTAGAAAACTTTCAGGTGAAATATGGACTGAATCTCACAGAGACTGTATACAGGTCATCTGCTGGTCTTTAAAATATGGAGAAGGAAGAGTCTAATACCTAGAACCATATTCAAATTATAAGCCCAAAGCCCAAAGCAGAACAATCCAGCAGGTTCTGACAGATTCTGGAGAACTGGTAGTGGTAATTTTGAGTAGTTCGAGACTTCCGGTTTGGCACCGTAGGTGATGGCGGTGATCTTTACGATCACCAACCTCTGGATTATGTGGAATCGCTAGGACAGCTTAAATCTGCTGCCCAGCGGTTCGGAAAACCCCCTCTTCGGGAGAAGGAGAAGGGGTGAGCTGAGGGCAGAGGTTGAATTTCCCTAAAGCCCCTGAGAAAAAAGGGGTTTGAAGGGTTAAGTTCCTCAGTAACGAAGTGCTCCAGATCCGAGGATTCTTCTGCTTTGGCGGAACCAATCACCACGACCAAACGCCGAGATTTATTTTGGACAATAAAGGATTATACCGGACAGAGCAGTGGGAGAACTTTAAGCAAGTAGCCAAGCCGATTCCCCGATACTTTGTAACAAGCTTGAAAACAGCAAGAAAATGGAGGCGAATTGTTAACAAGTTAACGAGTGGAAAGCGAAAGTGATACTTTAAGCGTGTGCCTCTGCAGTTGGTAATTTGCATGTTACTTGCTGCTTTAACTCTTTGCTGCCTGCTGATAGAATCTAGGAGATTTTTAAATACTGCTTTAAAGACTGTGTTTCTCAGAAGTTAAGAAGATTTAAAGTGAATATTAAGTTGGAAATAAATAAATAAATAATTTTATAGAAGATGGCAGCCAAACAATTAAAGTCTACTGTAACAAAGAGCTCTGGAACTTTATCAGCTGGTGCCTCTCCAGCTTATACAGCAGAGACTAGAACATTGAATTTAGAGGCGTTACAAGAGAACTTAAAAGGCTTTATAGAAGAAAAATTTAAAGTAATAACTGATGAGATGTCTGAAATGAAAGAGCAGATATCAGAAATTCAGGTGGGAAATAAAGAAGTTAAAGAAGGATTTGTAATGGCAGTACAAAGTTTGGCAATGAATGTGATTTTATTAGAAGAGGAGGTTGAAGAAATTAAGCAACATAATTTAAAATTAGAAAATAAAATGGATGAATTTCAAAGTAAAATGGAAAAAACAGAGGATGAAATAGTTTTGATACAATATAGAAATATGGAATTTGCTCTTAGAATCCGAGGTTTGAAAGAAAATAAGGAAGAGAATTTAAGGAAATTTTTCTGAAGTATTTGCTGAGATATTAGCAGCTCGTCCAGCAGATGTGGCTTATCAAATTGATAAAATATATCTGTGAATTCTTGGATAGCAAGGCAAAAAGTTGCCAAGGGATGTTGTTATTTATTTTACAAACAGAACAGTGAGAAATCAGATTTTGCAAGCTTCATATAAGGGGGAGAAGATTCAGATTGCTGGTCAAGATATTTTGATATTAAAGGAAATTCCACCAAAAATGTTAAGGGCTAGGAAGGAATTTGCCTTCCTGGTGAATGAACTTAAAAAACATCAGATTGAATATAGATGGGATATTCCAACTGGTATAATAGTATATTATGCAGGGAAAGTACATCGTTTCAATACAGTTGGAAAAGCAAGAGAATTTTATGTTGAGGTATTAAAAGTTGGAAGTCTTCCCCCATTGGAAGCTAGAAGAAGGGAGGCTGAAGTGAAGGAAAGAGAAGTGAAGCAGGTACAAGAACAGATTGTGATGGAAGAAGATTTATTACAAGTGTTGGAAATACCTCGGGTTTAGATTCAAAAGAACAAAGGCTGACAGAGCTGCTGCTAACGCAAGGAACAAGAGATGAAGGCACAACAACAACTGGCAACTACTACAATGGAAACAGTGGGAGGAGCAAGGCCTAAAGTAAAATGTGATCTGCTGGTGTTCCAAAAGTTTCCTTTGGCGATAATGGCAATTAAACTATTATCTTGGAATGTTAATGGCCTGAATTCACCATGAAGAGAAGGAAAGTATTTCATTATTTGAAATAATTTAAAAATGACATTACCTGTTTACAAGAAACACATATTAGATCTTGCTAAATGTTGGAGATGCGATTGTGAAGATGCTACTTATTACCATATATGGTGGACTTGTAAAAAAGTTAAAGTATTTTGGATTAAAGTATGGTGGATCATGCAGAATATTTTGAAAAAGAAGATTAAGTTTACTCCGCAGTTCTTTCTACTAGGAATAATTATGGACTATACAGCTATAGAGACTAAATTGATTTTGGACTTAATAACAGTCATTTTGATTGCTCAGTATTGGAAGAAAGAGAATTAATAGAATCAAAGAATGGACACTCAAAGTATCAAATCTGGCAGAGATGACAAAAATCTCCGCTTACTTGAAAGACTATATACTAGAAAAATATATTTTAGAATGGAAAATGTGGATTGATTATATTTAAAATAAGTATCAGATAAAAAAAATATCGAATAGCATATGAGTAAATTTAGGAAATATTTTGTATTAGATATATTTTTGAAGGAGAGGGGAATTGAGAGTGTGACTAAGTGTGGTGTGACTAGAGATTATAATTTAGGAATTATTTTGGATTATGATTGTTAGTTTTGATACCCTGCATTTTGTTCTGGGAAGTCGGGGGTGGGGGTGGGGGTAAGGGGAGGGTGGGGGTTTGGTAGAGATGGAGTGATGGTTAATGTACAGGGATTATTGAAGAAATATAATTAATGTAGGTCGGGTCTGCATAGTTACCATTTTAGAACGGTGAGGAGGAGAAAGAGAGTAGGAGGTAGGAAAGAGGAGAAGAGGAAGGAAGAGGGATAGTAGAGGAGAAGGAAGGTGTAGGGTGGAGGGAGGAGTGGATGTAGATAAGAGAAGGAGAGGAAGGTTTGGAAAGTAAAAGAAGATAGAAGAGGGAAGAGTGTTAAAAAGGGTG
Organism: Ahaetulla prasina; assembly: GCF_028640845.1. Taxonomy (NCBI): domain Eukaryota; kingdom Metazoa; phylum Chordata; class Lepidosauria; order Squamata; family Colubridae; genus Ahaetulla; species Ahaetulla prasina. Next base: position 20,721 of record NW_026682386.1, on the reverse strand, counting down.
GTGGTGACTGGGCAAGCCCGACTAATTGTATATAACTGTACATTGGATGAATTATTTGATATGATTGTAAAAATAAAACTTTTTATAAAAAAAAAAAAAAAAATTTTGAGTAGTTCGGAGAACCGGCAAATATCACCTCTGGCTGACCCCAGAGTGAGGTGGGAATGGAGATTTTACAATATCCTTCCCCCAGGAGTGGGGAGGGGATGGAGATTTTGCAGTATCCTTCCCCTGGAGTGGGATGGAAATGGAGATTTTGCCGTATCCTTCCCCTGCCACATCAGCTTCAATCACAATATTACAAGAGCAAAAAATAGATTCAAGCTAAATGTCAACCGCTTCAAACTTGATTGCAGAAAATATGACTTCTGTAACAGAGTTGTTAATGCTTGGAACTCATTACCTGACTCCATAGTCTCTACTCAAAATACCAAAATCTTCAATCGAAAGCTGTCTACTATTGACCTCACCCCATTCCTGAGTGGACTATAATACCATTCCTGTCCTATTGTTCCCTTCATTATATCCAATTAATATAGTTGATGCATAATTTTAATTATATATATATATATATATATATATATATATATATATATTCTTCAAGATATGCTGTTTTATCTATGACATCTGTTTGTGTATACTGTTGTGACAAAAAAAAACTTTAAAAAGGTAATACTGAAAGACAGAGTATAGGGACGAAATAGGGAGAACTTGAAGCCCTCGTACCAGATAAAAAATATAACATTGATGGTATTATTGAAACCTGGTGAGATAACTTGGGATTTGAATACAATATTGGAACAATATAATTTGTCCCAAGAAAGAGACCCAACAAGCAGGGAGGCTGAAAGCATCTGGAGCAAGACAAAGAGAAAGGAAACAAAAACAGCAGTGTTACAAGTGTGCACTGCAGGCCACAAAACTAAACAGAGGATATAGATAAAATCTTCACAAATGAGATGGCCAAGAATTTCAGGAAAAACACAGGAGTGGGATTTCAACTGCCTGATATCAACTGGGAATCAAATTTTGTAGCAAGTGGGAGAACCAATAGCTTCTTGATATATATATAATGAGGATAACTTCCACATCCAAAAGATAGAAGGCCAAAACTAAAGGATCATCTATAATGGACTTAATGCGTACTAACAAGAAGTAACGCTTGAGAAAGTAGAAACTGAAGGAGCCTTCTAAAAGGACCATGTTATTTTTGAATTCATCATATTGCAGGCAGAGATAATTGAAGATAGATCAAAAGAGAATTGACTTTTAAGAAGCTAAGCGGAAAAGCAGGAGTAATTTCATAGATAAATATCCTGAAGAGAAAACTTCTGGAAAATTCTGGAAAATAACATAGCTGAGGTCCAAACAGTAACAATATCAAACAGAAAGGAAATGGGACACACATAACGAAACCAGACTGGATGGCATAAAAAGCTCTTTGATAAACTAATAAATGAAAAAGGACAAGTTTAGCAAGAGTAGAATATTGGGGAATAGCCTGAATCTCTAAGGAGGGTTCAGATCAGTGGTGGGTTTCTACTGGTTCACCCCAGTTTGGGCAAACCAGTAGTGGCAGGTAGTGGGAAGCTCCACCCACCCGCCTGGACATCATCACAGACTGCGCATGCACAGAAGGTTCTGTGCATGTGCAGAAGCGCCTGTGAGCTAAGCAAGCGGTGCGCTCAGAGGTCAAGCCGGTAGTGGAACCCACTACTGATTCAGATAGACCTTCATTACCAATATTTTATATAGATGCTCATTACACAGAAGTGATTCTGAGTAGCATACAGATATTAAAACAAAACCTACAGGTGAAAACTGGAATGCAAAAGAAAAGAACAACAAAGGTGGTGAAGGGTTTGGAGGCCAAATCTTATGAAAAATAGTTAAGGAGCTGAGCATGTTTAGCCTAAAGGTGAAAAGGCTAAGTGGGAAGATAATAGAGTCTTTCAATACGTATCATAGTCAAGCGGTGTAGATTATTCTCCAAAGTATTTGAGTGTAGGACAAGAAACAATAGATAAGTAAAGGTAAAGGTTCCCCTCGCACATATGTGCTAGTCGTTCCCGACTCTAGGGGGTGATGCTCATCTCTGTTTCAAAGCCAAAGAGCCAGCGCTGTCCAAAGACGTCTCCGTGGTCATGTGGCCAGTGACTAAATGCCAAAGGCGCGGAACACTGTTACCTTCCACCAAAGGTGGTCCTATTTTCTATTTTCATTTTTTTACATGCTTTCGAACTGCTAGGTTGGCAAAAGCTGGGACAAGTAACGGGAGCTCACCCCGTTACGCAACACTAGGGATTTGAACCACTGAATCAATCGGTAGAAACTTTACAAAGGGAGATCTATGAGGAACATCCTGACCATGAGAGCTATTAAACAATCAAACTAATAGCATTTAGAGTTATTAAGCTTGCCTCCTTTGCTCATGGGTGTTCCATCCCTGGAACACTAATTTGTCAGGGATAGTATGAGGTTTCCTATCCAGGATAGGGGATCTCCAAGTTCTAATTCAGCTCTATGATTCTTTGACTGTGTGTGAAATCCATAGGTACCCTGTACCCTTAGGGAGAGTTAGGGTTAGGGTTACATCTGAATATTTTTATCCTTCTGGGATACTCAATTTCTCCCAGCAGCATTTTCAACAATGAGCAAGATTGCAGCAGATCTGTTTATTTCCATTTCTGCAGCTGTTACACTTCTGAATCAGTTATTCATTCCATCTACTTTCTGCACCATCTTTGCAGCAAAATATCTGCATCAGAATTCATACTGTATGCACTTCTCGTAATACATTTTGTCTTGCTTTTTCCCCTGAGATATGCTTGATTCTCACAGTAAATATATTTATCTCTAAAATATAACTTTCAATGTATGCATTAGAACATAGAGCATAACAGGTTGGAAGGGACCTTGGAGATCTTCTAGTCCAACCCCTTGCTCAAGCAGGAGACCCTATAATGTCAGACAAATGATTGTCCATCTCTTCTTGAATACTTCCAGTTTGGGGGAGCACCCACAACTTCTGGAGGCAGTTCTGATTAATTGTTTTGTCTATAAATTTCTCCGTAATTCTTGATTATTAATCCTTAATAATTTGCACCCATTACTCCTTGATCTGTCCACAGGTGCTTTAGAAAAATAGATCGACCCCTTTTTTCTCTGACAGTCCCTCAAATATTGGAAGACTGCTATCATGTTATTCCTAGTTCTCCTCTTCATTATAGTAGACATACCTAATTCCCATAACCATTCATCATACAATTTAGACACCAGACCCCTTATCATCTTTGTTGCTTTTCTCTGCACACTTTCTAGAGTCTTAATATCTTTTTTGTATAATATGGTGATCAGAACTGGACACAGTATTCCAAATGTGGTCTTACTAGTTCAGTATAAAGTGGCACTATTACTTCACATGATCTTAATACTATCCCTCTGTTCCTGCAGTCTAGAACTGCATTGGCTTTTTTAGCAGCTGCAGCATATTGCCAGCTCAAATGTAAGTGGTGGTCCATAGAACATCTCTCACAGTTATTGCTATTGAGCAAGGTACCATCTGAAGTACTATGCATGTTCATTTGGGTTTTTCTTGCCTAAGTATAAGACCTTATTTTTCTCACAATTGAATTGCATTTTGTATAAGGCCCAGTATTCAAGTCTGTCAAGATCCTTTGGTATCTTGAGTCTAGAAGACGTGGCTCTCCTTCCCAGCTTGCATCTGCAAATTTGATGAATTATCCCTTCTATCTCCTCATCTAGATCATTTATGAAGAAGTTGAATAGTACTGGGCCTAAGACAGAACATTGAGATACCACCCCCCCACATGTTTCCTTCAATTTAGGTATAGCTCCATTGAGGACTATATATTGAGGACTATATATATTGAGCGCAGTTGGTCAGGCAGTTGTGAATTCATCTGGTAGGTGATGGTGTCTATCCCACATTTGTCTTTCTTATCAAGAAGCAGCTGTCTGAAGTCTAAGTAAACTATGCCCACAGTATTTTCCCGATCCACCAATTTAGTCAATTTTTAAAGGAGGTAGAAAAATTATTTTATAGATGCTTGCAAATCTACTGTTTATTGTTTTTCCAGAATTTTCTTAGATATTGATGTCAGGTTAATTGGTCTGTAGTTTCCTGGTTCCATGTTTTTCCTTTTTTGAAGACTGGAAATACATCAGCAATTTTCCAGTCCGTTGCCCAGCTGCTGTGGCCTAGAGGTGGAGCTCTTGCCTCACAATCAAGAGGTTGTGAGTTGGATCCTAGATAGAGGCATGTGTAGGGTCTCCTGCTTGGGCAGAAGGTTGGACTAGATGACCTGCAAGGTCCCTTCCAACTCTGTTAATCTGTTAAATCTGATAGTTCCCCAAGCTCCAGGAGTGTTGAAAGTTTTGTCAGGTTTCGAGATCACATCTGCCAGTTCAGGAGTGGGTTCTATTTACCTTTACTACCAGTTTGCATTGTGCCCACACACATGCGCAGATCACTTTTGATGATGTTCGGGTCAGTGGGTGGAGCCTCCGCCGGTTTTACTACCGGTTCTATAGAACCGGTCCAAACCAGGGGCAATCCACCACTGTGCCAGTTCCTTCAGAACCCTGGAATGTAATATATCTTATCCTGGCTATCTGAACATGTCTAGAGTGAATAGATGTTCTCTTACCATTTTCTCACCTATTTTGACTTGTATTCCTATTCTGTTTGCTTTTGATAGGTTGGGCCATTTTTTCCTTTTGCATAAAGATAGATGCAAGAAATGAATTCAGGCGTTCCACTTTCTTTTTGTCTTAAAATATACATATATTACTAAACTCTATATGTTTAATCTACACAATTTTCTGCACAGGTTTCCCACCCACACCCCCCAAAAATTTATGTTTATATATGCACCTCTCGAGAACTGCATTATGAAATTTGGAAGCAAGCAAAAACTATGCAGTAATTATGTTCTGATTTGCCAAGCTTAGGAAGTGCTGTTTGGGTTGCTCCATCTCACTTTTGAGATAGATGGATAGATAAATCAGATAAATAAACAAATACATTAAAAACTGTTAAAATATTGTTAATAATACCATATCTATCTATCTGTCTATCTATCTATCTATCTGTCTGTCTGTCTGTCTGTCTGTCTGTCTATCTGTCTGTCTGTTAATATTATTAGGAAAATTTCTGTTCAAAAACTATTTCCAATATAATGCAGTATGCAACTTTGATTAGATTAGATGTTATTTAGTGCTTCCATTATTCAGTATCTGTATAAAACAGGGGCGTCAAATTCACGATGACACATCATCACGTGAAGCCCTGCAACTTTTTTCCCCTTCACAAAAAGGGGAGTGGGCATGGCCAGCATGTGACGCATCAGGCCCGTGGGCCGTGAATTTGACACCCTTGGTATAAAATAAGGAAATGTTATCCTTGGAGTTGTGAGGCTGATTGCTAAAGCAGCAGCTGTTATAGAACTTTCAAAATCCACCTGTTTAAATGTCTTTTAATCCATCCATCCATTTATTAACCATGCTGTTATTCTACAGCCATACCACTTTGGATATGTCCTGTAACGGTTAGATCAATGTTTTCTCCTTATTTGTATTTTTTAAAATCGAAAGTTTTGTTATACCATTATATTTCTGTATATCTATTTTTATACTTGTCATTTATTGTCCTTCGTGGACAAAAGCAACTAAAGATATAAGTTGAGCTGAGAAATACAGCCTCACAAGTTGATTGCTAACCTTTAAGCTACATTTCCCCAAAGTAACAATATCCAGTTCTCCCAAAGTTATTTCTCACCAACTAATGAAGCTAAACAATAGCTTTCTTCTCCTTTGCTTCCTGTAATTGCTTAACTGTTTCTTTCGTTCCCTCATTTAACATAGAACAAGTTACCCTGAAGCAGGACAGTTAATAACCAGGAACAATATCTTATTAGGTAAGGCAGGCTGTTTTCCATTTAAGCTAGATAGAATGTTCTTCAGGGGCATCCTGTATGAGTCCCTTTGTTTTGGTCTTATACTTCTGTTTAAAAAAGCAGTCAAATTCCATAACAAAAAAAACCCCACTTCTTTAAAGACAGTATCAAGCTTATTCCAATTTCTGCTAATGCTTAAAAAGCCAGCAAATTGGAAATTAAGTGCTTAATAACCACACAACAAACAGAAAAGACTTTGCTGAGCTTTCTAGGCAATAATGAATTTAGAAGTAATACACAATTTCGAGCCACAATTTGCATTGGCATTTATTTATTTATTATATATTTATTTATTTATTATATTTGTATACCGCCCTTCTCCCGAAGGACTCAGGGCGGTTCACAGACAAAAAACAACAAAAAACATATAATTGATTAAAAACAGCTAAAGAATAGATAGTTGAATTCAATTGATGCTCTAACTTTTAAATACAAATTTAAAACCTCATTTAAACCCCTTTTTTTAAAAATCCCAATTTAAAAAACTACATTCAGGCTAGACCTGCTCTTCGAAACAGCAACGTCTTCAGCTCATGGCAGAAGGACTTGAGATCGGGAGTTAGAAGCCCCAGAGAGCTCGTTCCAGAGGTGAGGCCCCACAGAAGGCCCTCCCTGAGAGGGAGGTCAAGTTTGGACTAGGGCAGGGGTCAGCAACCTCCGGCTCTGGAGCCGCATGCGGCTCTTTCATCCCTCTGCTGAGGCTCCCTGTTGCTGGTCGGCTCCACAATTGATAGGACTTTCAGTTAGGACAGGTGGAGGAAAAAGGATGCCACTCTAGGAGGAGATTCTATGGTGGGGGAACTGGACTTCCGGTCAGCAGAGGAAAAAAGGATGCCACACTAGGGGGAGACTTTATGGTGGGGGAACTGGACTTCCGGTTGGCTCCAGAATTGAATGGGGGGCTTCTGGCTAGGAATTTTGTGGCTCTTTGAGTGTTTAAGGTTGCCGACCCCTGGGCTAGGAAAATACATGTTGAAGCAGAAGCTGAAGTGCTAGTGACAAAATGCAAAATGTCTTATGTGACAAGGCTAAATTCCACCACACATTGTGAAGGTTGCAGTAGTGTTAATATATATGACAGGATTTCCCTAACCCTTGAAAAAGGTGGAACCACTTGAGTCACTCAATACTTCCACGATTCAAAAAAAGAGGACCTCAAAACTCTGAATCAGAGTTCCATTGATGGTAGCATTGGATAGGAGACAAGAATGGGAGATCAGATGTGACCAATGCAATATGGAGAGGCAAATCCTACCCATTTTCTGCATCGTTGCTTTTTTTGTTTACATTTATATCCCGCCTTCTCCGAAGACTCAGGCGGCTTACAGTGTGTAAGGCAATAGTCTCATTCTATTTGTATATTTACAAAGTCAACTTATTGCCAACAATCTGGGTCCTCATTTTACCTACCTTATAAAGGATGGAAGGCTGAGTCAACCTTGGACCTGGTGGGACTAGAACCTGCAGTAATTGCAGGCAGCTGTGTTTTAATAGGCTTCTTACAGCCTGAGCCACAGCAGCCCTTGGTAGTGAGATATCTCACTACCACTGCTTGGTAGTGAGATAAGCATTATAAAAATTTAATAAACAAATATGTGCCAACATCATTTGCGTGTTGCAAAGAGTGGAGCTTGTGACACAATGCTGCAATATTGCTTTTGCCTTCCTTGAAGGATTAAAGAGTTCCGGCTGAAGAAAGCTTGCTTCTCATATCTATATTAAAGGCCTAGAGAATGAAGAACAGTTGCAGGAACTGGGCATGGCTAGTCTAAGGAAAAGAAGGACTAGGAGTGACATGCTAGCAGTGTTCCAGTATTTGAGAGGCTGCCACAAAGAAGTGAGGGTCAATTTATTTTCCAAAGCACCAGAGGGCCGGACGAAAAACAATGGATGGAAACTAATCAAGGAGAGAAGCAACCTGGGATTAAGAAGAAACTTTCTAACAGTGACCAGTGGAACAGCTTGCCTTCAGAAGCTGAAGGTGCTTCATCATTGCAGGTTTTTAAGAAAAGACTGGACAGCCACTGATCTTAAATTGTATAGGGTTCCTGCTTGAGCAAAGGGTTGGACTAGAAAACCAAAGTCCCTTCCACCTCTATTCGGATTGATTGATATTATTCCAGTATGTTGTGGATCAATTTCTTTTGGGGGGAAGAAACTTCCAAGGAAGTTTTACTTAGGTGGATAAAGCACCTGCAGGCAGGACAAGAAGCAGTGGGTAGAAACCCATCAAGGAGAGAATCAGCCTAGAACCAAGGTGTAATTTCCTGACAATTAGAACAATTAATCATTTGGAATAGCTTTCCTCTAGAACAGGGATGTCAAACTGGTGGCCTGTGGGACGAATGCATCACATGTAGGCCACACCCACCCTAACTCCGCGAAGGGGGAAACATCACAATACATCACATGACAGCAACGTGACGCCACGAGTTTGACACCCGTGTTCTAGGAGCTGTGGATATCTACAGCACTGGAGGATTTTAAGAAGAGACTGAACGGCCATTTGTCTGAAATGGTATAAGGTCTCCTGCTTGAGCTTGAGCAGGGGTTGGACTAGGGGACTTCCAAGGTCCCTTCCAACTCTGTTATTCTGTTACATATATCCCTGCACATAAATTTCTACTGAAACTTGTGATTATGACATTAGAGTTTTACAAGCGTGATTTTCCCAAAAGCTGAAACTGATGGGGGAGGTACAGCGAATAGGATGGGGAATATTGCTTGCTTGAACCCAGAGGCTGGGAGGTTGTGTAAGGCAACTGTTTGATGTATATTGCTGATATAAGAAAGGCAAGCCAAATTAGTCAGTTTTCACAAGAACACAGTAACAGATCAGAAAAAGGAAAACAAAGAAATTGCCTGTGAAATCAGCTAGAGAGCTCAGAGTTTAGACAGCAGAAGATAAGCTTTCCATAACCTGCAAACTGAATGCTCCAAACCAGCTAAGTTCCAATACTGTAACTTCTCAGTTACAGTACGTTTTGGTGATTTATGTTTTGGTGATTTATGTTGAGCAGTAGCTGAGAGTGAGGGCCGTTACTCACTCCCAATTGCACAACCGTTAATAATCAGAAGGTACTGCAATATTGCAAAGCCTGAGAGGAGGGTTGTCACCCCCATAAACTCTTTTTTAAAAATGAAAATAAAAATTGAAACACGAAATAGTCCACTTTTTAACTTTATAATAGCACTACGCTGAAAACTGTCTTAAATTTAATGGATCAAACTATAATGTCAGTTTCCCCTTTCATAAATTTAGTTGCCAATCAAAATGTCAGCCCTTCCCCCAAATTCCAGGCTGTATCGTATTTTAAATTTCCTATTTATGCCAGATGTTATCTACAAATTTCATAAACACCAAGTTCCATATTTCTTAAGCATCTTTCTTTCAATTGATGACAAAGGTGTCAATAGGATATGGTCAGAAAAGTCAACATGTGATGTACATTTAAAAAAAACAACAGACACAGATTTAATGGTATTATGGTGGTAGGATCTTGACTTTTTTTTTTTTTTTTGGTCATACCCAAAAAATTTATGTTTATATATGCACCTCTCGAGAACTGCATTATGAAATTTGGAAGCAAGCAAAAACTATGCAGTAATTATGTTCTGATTTGCCAAGCTTAGGAAGTGCTGTTTGGGTTGCTCCATCTCACTTTTGAGATAGATGGATAGATAAATCAGATAAATAAACAAATACATTAAAATGTTAAAATATTGTTAATAATACCATATCTATCTATCTGTCTGTCTGTCTATCTATCTATCTATCTATCTATCTATCTATCTATCTGTCTATCTGTCTGTCTGTTAATATTATTAGGAAAATTTCTGTTCAAAAACTATTTCCAGTATAATGCAGTATGCAACTTTGATTAGATTAGATGTTATTTAGTGCTGCCATTATTCAGTATCTGTATAAAACAGGGGCGTCAAATTCACGATGACACATCATCACGTGAAGCCCTGCAACTTTTTCCCCCTTCACAAAAAGGGGAGTGGGCATGGCCAGCATGTGACGCATCAGGCCCGTGGGCCGTGAATTTGACACCCTTGGTATAAAATAAGGAAATGTTATCCTTGGAGTTGTGAGGCTGATTGCTAAAGCTGCAGCTGTTATAGAACTTTCAAAATCCACCTGTTTAAATGTCTTTTAATCCATGCATTTATTAACCATGCTGTTATTCTACAGCCATACCACTTTGGATATGTCCTGTAACGGTTAGATCAATGTTTTCTCCTTATTTGTATTTTTTAAAATCGAAAGTTTTGTTATACCATTATATTTCTGTATATCTATTTTTATACTTGTCATTTATTGTCCTTCGTGGACAAAAGCAACTAAAGATATAAGTTGAGCTGAGAAATACAGCCTCACAAGTTGATTGCTAACCTTTAAGCTACATTTCCCCAAAGTAACAATATCCAGTTCTCCCCAAAGTTATTTCTCACCAACTAATGAAGCTAAACAATAGCTTTCTTCTCCTTTGCTTCCTGTAATTGCTTAACTGTTTCTTTCGTTCCCTCATTTAACATAGAACAAGTTACCCTGAAGCAGGACAGTTAATAACCAGGAACAATATCTTATTAGGTAAGGCAGGCTGTTTTCCATTTAAGCTAGATAGAATGTTCTTCAGGGGCATCCTGTATGAGTCCCTTTGTTTTGGTCTTATACTTCTGTTTAAAAAAGCAGTCAGATTCCATAACAAAAAAAAAAACCCACTTCTTTAAAGAAGGTATCAAGCTTATTCCAATTTCTGCTAATGCTTCAAAAAGCCAGCAAATTGGAAATTAAGTGCTTAATAACCACACAACTAACAGAAAAGACTTTGCTGAGCTTTCTAGGCAATAATGAATTTAGAAGTAACACACAATTGCAAGCCACAATTTGCATTGGCATTTATTTATTTATTATATATTTATTTATTTATTATATTTGTATACCGCCCTTCTCCCGAAGGACTCAGGGCGGTTCACAGACAAAAAACAACAGAAAACATATAATTGATTAAAAACAGCTAAAGAATAGATAGTTGAATTCAATTGATGCTCTAACTTTTAAATACAAATTTAAAACCTCATTTAAACCCCTTTTTTTAAAAATCCCAATTTAAAAAACTACATTCAGGCTAGACCTGCTCTTCGAAACAGCAACGTCTTCAGCTCGCGGCAGAAGGACTTGAGATCGGGGAGTTGACGAAGCCCCAGAGGGAGCTCGTTCCAGAGGGTAGGGGCCCCCACAGAGAAGGCCCTCCCCCTAGAGAGGGAGGTCAAGTTTGGACTAGGGCAGGGTTCAGCAACCCCCGGCTCTGGAGCCGCATGCGGCTCTTTCATCCCTCTGCTGAGGCTCCCTGTTGCTGATCGGCTCCACAATTGATAGGGCTTTCGGTTAGGGCAGGTAGAGGAAAAAGGATGCCACACTAGGGGGAGACTTTATGGTGGGGGAACTGGACTTCCGGTCAGCAGAGGAAAAAAGACGCCACACTAGGAGGAGACTCTATGGTGGGGGAACTGGACTTCCGGTTGGCTCCAGAATTGAATGGGGGGCTTCTGGCTAGGAATTTTGTGGCTCTTTGAGTGTTTAAGGTTGCCGACCCCTGGGCTAGGAAAATACTTGTTGAAGCAGAAGCTGAAGTGCTAGTGACAAAATGCAAAATGTCTTATGTGACAAGGCTAAATTCCACCACACATTGTGAAGGTTGCAGTAGTGTTAATATATATAACAGGATTTCCCTAACCCTTGAAAAAGGTGGAACCACTTGAGTCACTCAATACTTCCACGATTCAAAAAAAGAGGACCTCAAAACTCTGAATCAGAGTTCCATTGATGGTAGCATTGGATAGGAGACAAGAATGGGAGATCAGAGGTGACCAATGCAATATGGAGAGGCAAGTCCTACCCATTTTCTGCATACGTTGCTTTTTTTTTTGTTTACATTTATATCCCGCCCTTCTCCGAAGACTCAGGGCGGCTTACAGTGTGTAAGGCAATAGTCTCATTCTATTTGTATATTTACAAAGTCAACTTATTGCCCCCCAACAATCTGGGTCCTCATTTTACCTACCTTATAAAGGATGGAAGGCTGAGTCAACCTTGGACCTGGTGGGACTAGAACCTGCAGTAATTGCAGGCAGCTGTGTTTTAATAATAGGCTTCTTACAGCCTGAGCCACACCGCAGCCCTTGGTAGTGAGATATCTCACTACCAAGCACTACCACTGCTTGGTAGTGAGATAAGCATTATACAAATTTAATAAACAAATATGTGCCAACATCATTTGCGTGTTGCAAAGAGTGGAGCTTGTGACACAATGCTGCAATGTTGCTTTTGCCTTCCTTGAAGGATTAAAGAATTCTGGCTGAAGAAAGCTTGCTTCTCATATCTATATTAAAGGCCTAGAGAATGAAGAACAGTTGCAGGAACTGGGCATGGCTAGTCTAAGGAAAAGAAGGACTAGGAGTGACATGCTAGCAGTGTTCCAGTATTTGAGAGGCTGCCACAAAGAAGTGAGGGTCAACTTATTTTCCAAAGCACCAGAGGGCCGGACGAAAAACAATGGATGGAAACTAATCAAGGAGAGAAGCAACCTGGGATTAAGAAGAAACTTTCTAACAGTGACCAGTGGAACAGCTTGCCTTCAGAAGCTGAAGGTGCTTCATCATTGCAGGTTTTTAAGAAAAGACTGGACAGCCACTGATCTTAAATTGTATAGGGTTCCTGCTTGAGCAAAGGGTTGGACCAGAAGACCAAAGTCCCTTCCACCTCTATTCGGATTGATTGATATTATTCCAGTATGTTATGGATCAATTTCTTTTGGGGGGAAGAAACTTCCAAGGAAGTTTTACTTAGGTGGATAAAGCACCTGCAGGCAGGACAAGAAGCAGTGGGTAGAAACCCATCAAGGAGAGAATCAGCCTAGAACCAAGGTGTAATTTCCTGACAATTAGAACAATTAATCATTTGGAATAGCTTTCCTCTAGAACAGGGATGTCAAACTGGTGGCCTGTGGGACGAATGCATCACATGTAGGCCACACCCACCCTAACTCCGCGAAGGGGGAAACATCACAATACATCACATGACAGCAACGTGACGCCACGAGTTTGACACCCGTGTTCTAGGAGCTGTGGATATCTACAGCACTGGAGGATTTTAAGAAGAGACTGAACGGCCATTTGTCTGAAATGGTATAAGGTCTCCTGCTTGAGCTTGAGCAGGGATTGGACTAGAGGACTTCCAAGGTCCCTTCCAACTCTGTTATTCTGTTACATATATCCCTGCACATAAATTTCTACTGAAACTTGTGATTATGACATTAGAGTTTTACAAGCATGATTTTCCCAAAAGCTGAAACTGATGGGGGAGGTACAGCGAATAGGATGGGGAATATTGCTTGCTTGAACCCAGAGGCTGGGAGGTTGTGTAAGGCAACTGTTTGATGTATATTGCTGATATAAGAAAGGCAAGCCAAATTAGTCAGTTTTCACAAGAACACAGTAACAGATCAGAAAAAGGAAAACCAAAGAAATTGCCTGTGAAATCAGCTAGAGAGCTCAGAGTTTAGACAGCAGAAGATAAGCTTTCCATAACCTGCAAACTGAATGCTCCAAACCAGCTAAGTTCCAATATTGTAACTTCTCAGTTACAGTAGGTTTTGGTGATTTATGTTTTGGTGATTTATGTTGAGCAGTAGCTGAGAGTGAGGGCCGTTACTCACTCCCAATTGCACAACCGTTAATAATCAGAAGGTACTGCAATATTGCAAAGCCTGAGAGGAGGGTTGTCACCCCCATAAACTCTTTTTTTAAAAATGAAAATAAAAATTGAAACACGAAATAGCCCACTTCTTAACTTTATAATAGCACTACGCTGAAAACTGTCTTAAATTTAATGGATCAAACTATAATGTCAGTTTCCCCTTTCATAAATTTAGTTGCCAATCAAAATGTCAGCCCTTCCCCCAAATTCCAGGCTGTATCGTATTTTAAATTTCCTATTTATGCCAGATGTTATCTGCAAATTTCATAAACACCAAGTTCCATATTTCTTAAGCATCTTTCTTTCAATTTATGACAAAGGTGTCAATAGGATATGGTCAGAAAAGTCAACATGTGATGTACATTTAAAAAAAAACAGACACAGATTCAGTGGTATTATGGTGGTAGGATCTTGACTTTTTTTTTTTTTTTTGGTCATACCCAAAAAATTTTTTTGAGCATTAAACCATGTAACTCTGGAAGGAAGGACGGGAGGGCCCAAATGGAATGATATTGTTTATGCACCTTAATGTAAAGGGCTTAATTGTACCTTGATTGTTATAAAATATGGAGCTGAGCAGAGGATGCAATCTACAATCTCCGCAGTAACTTCAGGGATGGGGAACTATTGATTGTTCATGTGAAGCAAAATTTTGATTGCATTTCTTGAGTTCTGGCCTTGGCTGCTGATTTATAAGTAATGGTTTGTTGTTATGATGATACAGCTGGTTTTCTTTTGCCAGCTGGAAGCCTGATATAATTGGCAAGAGAAAGGAAAGATTGCTGTTCCATGGCAAAAAACTAGGATGGGGTAGCAACAAAAGTATATGGCTGGCATTCTAACTTTCTACAAATATATTAAAGTTGATAATTTTCAGAATGGATATTTCCTGTGTTATCCTTCTCTTTGCAACCTCCTGCACTCTACCCTAAATCCTTTCTGGAGAACATAAATTCCTTGGGGAATAAATGGAGGTTTATTTGTTTCCATATATTAATTGAATTGTATATGTCTGCCATATAATAAATCGAGTTACATCTTCCCTCTCCCCCCACCCAAAGCAAGAATAGGCATGTTGTAATTAAATACATAAATCTTAGAAATAGAGTTGGGAGATATATTGGAGATTATTGATTCTGCCTAGTACCAGAATCTACTACAAGTAATCCTCAATTTACGAACATAATTGAGTCCCAAATTTCTGTTGCTAAGCGAGACAGTTGTTAAGTGAGTTTTGCTCCATTTTACAACCGTTCTTGCCACAGTTGTTAAGTGAATCACTGCAGTTAAGTTAGTAACACAGTTCTTTTTTTTTTTTTTTTTTTGCAAAAATTTTTTATTTTTCCATAATAATTCCCACAATTTGACCAGTGTACAATACAATCACTTATCCAACAATCAGTCCTATACTCAAATTATACTCAGTCAGGGCTGCTCGACTGCCACTCCCCCCTTTAATCCTTTCTTCCCTTCTCATCCTTCTTAAACTTCCCCCACCACCTTCTCCTCGCTTTCCTACTTCCCCTCCTCTTTCCCACTTCTCACTACCATCCTTTCTAACCCTCTATCTTCTCCTTCTTCTCCTCCTCCTATCCTTTCTTCTCCCTCCCTTCTTTCCTCCCTACCCACCTACCTACCTACTTTCTTCCTTCTTTACTCCTCTTTCCTTACCCTTTCCTTCGGGAGTGTTTGCGAGCAGTCCCGACATTACACCATTCCAACTTGTTTAATTCTACCATTATTCCTGTACAATGGCAACCAATCAATTTATAGTCTTCCCTTCCCGCCTCCTTCCCCCGAGACTTCCCAGAACAGAATACAGGGTATTGTAACTAACAAACATAATCTAAAATATAACATAAAACATATTCCATTTCACACCATCACACTATCAATTCCCTTCTTTCTTAAACTAATACATAATAATTCCTAACTTCACTCAAAAACTAATTGATATTTTTTAATCTGATACTTATTTTGAATATAATCAATCCACTTCCTCCATTCCAATATATATTTTTCTTGTGTACAGTCTTTCAAGTAGGCAGAAATTTTGCCATTTCTGCTAAATTTGATACTTTACTAATCCATTCTCCAATTGTAGGTAAGTCTTCTTTCTTCCAATATTGTGCAATCAATAATCTTGCAGCAGTTATTAAATTCAGAATCAGTTTTGTCTCTATAACAGTGCAATCTGAGATTATTCCTAATAAAAAGAACTGTGGAACAAACTTGATCTTCTTTTTCAAAATGTTCTGCATAATCCACCATATTTTAATCCAAAAGGCTTTAACTTTTTTGCAAGTCCACCATATATGATAATAGGTAGCATCCTCACAATCACATCTCCAACATTTTGCTTTCACATTTGGATACATACATGACAGTTTTTTAGGATCTAAATGCCATCTATAAAACATTTTATAAAAATTTTCTCTTAAATTTTGTGCTTGCGTGAATTTAACATTCCTCACCCAAATTTTTTCCCATGTTTCTAACATTATAGGTTGTTGAAAATTTTGTGCCCATTTTACCATACAATCTTTAACCAACTCCATTTCTGAATCAATTTCAACCAATACATTATATAATCTCTTTATATGCTGTTGACCTTGATCTTTTATTTGTTTTACCAGATTATCATCACTTTGCCTTATACCAATTTTCTGATCTATTTTCCATCTAGATTGCAATTGTCCATACTGGAACCATGTATAATTTCTTCCTTCATCCTCAATTTCTCCCTAGATTTCAACTGTAATTCCCCTTTTTCCATAGTCAAAAGCTCTTTGTAAGTGATAACTTCCATTTTTTGTAATATATTTATATTCTCTATCATATGTCTGGGGATGGTCCATATTGGTATCTTTCCATCTAACTTATATTGATATTTTTTCCAAATCCTCAACAACGCACTTCTGACCATATTATTCTTAAATGTCTTATCAATTTTCTTGTCATATATTACATATGCGTGCCATCCATATAACAAACCATAACCTTCTATATTCAAAATCCTTTCCTCTGTTAAATTAATCCAATCAGAAATTAAAGTTAAAACAACTGCATCATAGTACAATTTCAAATTAGGCATTTTTAAACCCCCTCTTTCCCTAACGTCTTGCATTATTTTTAACTTTATCCTCGGTTTTTTACCCTTCCATACAAATTTATTAATCCCTTTTTGCCATTCTTGTAAATTTGCATCTTTCTTCAAAATTGGAATCATTTGAAACAAAAATAAAAATCTAGGCAAAACATTCATTTTTATAGCTGCCACTCTTCCCAACAATGATAATTGTAACTTCTTCCATTTCTCCATTTCTTTAATTACTTTTCCCCACAATACCTCATAATTGTTTTTATATAATTTTACATTCGATGCTGTAATGTATACTCCTAAGTATTTAACCTTTTTAACTACTTCATATCCAGTTATTCTTTCTAATTCTTCCCTCTGATGTGTATTCATATTTTTAATTATCATTTTTGTCTTCTGTTGATTCACTTTAAACCCAGATACCTTACTATACTGATCAATTGTCTCCATCAAATATACAGCTGAATGTATTGGTTGAGATAAAGAAACAACCAAATCATCTGCAAACGCTCTTAATTTATAATCTTGATTTTTAATTCTAATTCCTTTTATTCGATCTAAACCACGTATCTTACTCAATAATATTTCCAAAGTTAGAATGAATAATAATGGTGACAAGGGACATCCTTGTCTAGTCCCTTTCTCAATCTTGAAAGATTCTGTTAATCCACCATTTACTATTATTTGAGCTGTTTGCTTTTGATATATAGCCTTAATTGCTTGAATAAAATAATCCCCAAATTGCATTTTTTCTATTACTTTAAACAAAAACTGCCAATCCAATCTATCAAAAGCCTTTTCGGCATCCAAAAAGAGGAATGCTGCTGAAACCTGGCTGTTTCCTTCCAAATATTCAAGTAAATTTACAATTTGTCTCATATTATATCTCATCTGTCTCCCCTTAATAAATCCTGATTGGTCATTATGAATTAATTGATTCATCAGTGGCATCAATCTATTCGCTAGTATCTTAGCAAATATCTTATAATCAGTATTTAAAAGCGATATTGGCCTATAATTCTCTGGTTTAACACCATCTCGATCTTCTTTAGGTATTAATGAAATAAAAGCTGTCCTCCATGAAGGAGGAGCTTCTCCTCCCCTTTGTATTCTGTTAAATAACTCCTTAAGTGGTACAATCATCTCATTTTGTAAATTTTATAATAAGTAGTTGTCAAGCCATCTGTACCTGGTGCTTTATTCGCTTTAAGCTGCTTAATTGCAAACACTATTTCCTCTGAAGAAATTAATTGATTCAACTCTTCCCTTTGATCTACTGTAATTTCTAAAATACCGTGGTCCTGTAAATATCTATCTATATCTTTATCACTAATCACATCTCTAGAATATAACTTAGTATAATATTCTAAAAAAGCTTTTTTAATCAAATTTTGCTGATATACTTCCTTACCTCTATATTCTATTTTATCAGTTATCGTCGTTTCTGTTTCTTTCTTAATAAATATGCTAACCACCTTCCAGGTTTATTAGAATTATTAAACAAATTATGTCTTACATATTGTAAATTAGTTGCCACCTGATCTGCCATTAACATATTAAATTGACCTCTTAATATATTTATTGACTCTTTTGTTTTACTATCCCCTGGATTGCCTACCAATAACTGCTCCTGCCTTGTAATTTCCTCTTCTAGTTCTTGTTTACTTTTGTGCAGTCTATTTCTATATTTATTATTCATCTCTAATAAAATTCCCTCATATAAGCTTTACTGGTGTCCCAAACTATCTCTATAGGTGTCCCTTTATCCATGTTCAAAGAAAAAAATTCCTTCATTAGAGTTTTACATTCATTTACATTTTGTTCATATTTAAACAAGTTCTCATTCATCCTCCACGACCTCCTGGCCTCTTTTCGATCTAACTCAATCCATACCGGGCTATGATCAGACAAGGTTCTAGAACAAATTTTGTCTTCTTCACTCTGAAAAACAAATCATTAGTAATTAAAATGAAATCAATCCTAGAAAAAGATTGATGTCTGTCAGAAAAAAATGTAAAATCTCTCTTTTCATTGCGTTCTGTACATCTCTCAATTCTAAATCTTCCATCAAATCAAAGAATGCCTTTGGCAGTTTTACACGATTGGAAATATTTCTAAGACTTCTTTTATCTTTCTGGGTATCCATCACTCCATTCCAATCACCCATTAATATATAAGTTTTATAATCCCAAGATGTTATTCTTTTATGTAAAAACTTATAAAATTTTTCTTGTTGTTGATTTGGTGCATAAACTCCTATTAAAAGTATTTTCTCCTTCAATAAAAGTTCAATAGCAATATATCTTCCTTGATTATCCGCTTCAATTAATGTTGCAGATAAATTACTCTTTATATAAACAACTAGTCCATTCTTCTTTTCTGTAGCAGATGCAACAAAATGTATTCCCAATTTGAATTTATCAAATATTTCTGGTCTAATGTTCTAATATGTGTTTCTTGTAAACATACAATGTCATTTTAAATTGTTTCAAATAATGAAATATCTTTCTTCTCTTTTGTGGTGAGTTTAATCCATTGACATTCCAAGATAAAAGTCTAATTGCCATTATCAGCAATCGGAAACTTTTGAAGCACCAGCCGCAAATCATATCTTTCTTTGGGCCTTGCTCCTCCCACTGTTTCCGTCTTGGTAATAGCAGATTGAGCCTGTTGAGCCTTTTCTTCTTGTTCCTTGCGTTTGACAGCTGCTCTTGTCATCCTTGGCTCTTTTGGAATCTCTGATCCCATCTTAGACACATCAACGCTTGTAAAGCGGTCTTCTTCCATTACTATCACTTCTTTTCTTTAATTTCACCTTCCTTTCTCCTACCATCCGGAGATGGTGGACTTCAACCTTAAGCACATAAGCATAAAACTCTTGTGCTTTACTGACTGTATTAAGGCGATGTGCTTTCCTTCATAGTAAACTATTATACCAATTGGGATGTCCCATCTATACTCAATCTGGCGTTTTTAAGTTCGTTCACCAAAAAGCAAACTCCTTCCTACCTCTCAACATTTTGGGGAATTTCCTTTAGTATTAAAATATCTTGGCGGCTGCTTGAATCTTGTCTCCTTTAAAAAAGCTTGTAAAATCTCATTTCTCACTGTTCTAGTAGTAAAATAAATAACAATGTCTCTGGGAAGATTTCTTTGTCTTGCTATCCAGGAATTCACGATAAATTTTATCAATATAAAATGCCACATCTACTGGCGAACTGCCAAAATCTCTGCAAAGGCCTCCGAAAAATTTGCTTCAAATTCTCATTTTACATTCTTTTAGTCCACGGATTAAATAAAAGCAAGTTCCATTGCTCTATATTGTACCAAAACAATTTCATCATCAACTTTATCCATTTTACTTTGAACTGCCTCAATCTCATTTTCCAATTTTAAATTAACTTTCTTTATTTCTTCTACTTCCTGCTCCAATAAAATCACATTTGATGCCAGACCCTGTACTGCTGACACCAAACCTTCTTTAACTTCTTTATTTCCAGTCTGAATTTCTAACATCTGTTTTTTCATCTCTGACATTTCTTCTGTAATTAATTTAAACTTATCCTCTATCTGGGAAGTTTGCCAATTCATAGCATCGTTAAGAGATTCTTTCATAAATTCTTTCAGGTTATCCTGAAGTGCTTCCAAATTTAGTGATTTTGTATCTGCTGTATGTGCTGGAGAGACTCGGTGTTAATGTTCCTGGAGTTTTTGTAGCAGTTGACTTTAATTGTTTTGCTGCCATCTCTTAAAATTTCTCTTTAACTTAATATTACGTATAAACCTTTTAAGTCTTTTTTTTTTTCCAGTCTCAGTATCTCTTCTCCCTTCTCATTACAATGTTTGAAAAAAAATTTTTTTTCCAGCTGGCCTCAGCA
>NW_026682385.1:0-7019 GCF_028640845.1 Ahaetulla prasina | reverse complement strand
CTAGATTTTTATTCCTCTTTCAGATGATACCAATAATTAAGAAAGATAAGAATCTTGAGGAATGGCAGAAGGAATTAACAAATTTATATGGGAAGGTAAAAAGCTAGGGTTAAAATGAAAATAATTCAAGATTCTCGAGAAAGGGAGGTTTAAAATGCCTAATTTTAAATTATATTATGAAGCAGCTGCTCTCTCTGCAATAAGTGATTGGTTTAATTTAACAGAGGACAGAATTTTGAATATAGAAGGTTATGATTTGCTATATGGATGGCATGCATATTTAATTTATGACAAAAAGTGGATAAGGCCTTTAAAATCATGTGCTAAGAAATGCCCTTCTGGTTTGGAAAAATACTCTTATAAATTAAATTATAAGGTTATATATGGGCAAGTCCTAGACATACAGTAGAAAATATAAACATAGAACAGAATCAGGAAATGATTACATATAAAGATCTTTTGTATACTGAAAGAGGTAATTTGCAGTTAAAATCTCTGCAAGTATTAAGAGAGGAAGGAAATTATACTTGGTTTCAATATGAGCAACTACGTTAGATGGAAGGAGATCAGAAAATTGGTATAGAGCAGAACGAGGAAATTTGGTAAAGCAAATTAGAAATCAGTCTCAGGAGCATATAAAGAGATTGTATAATGTGTTACTTGAAATAGATTCTGAAAGGGATTTGGTAAAGGACTGTATGATAAAGTGGGCACAAAATTTTCAGGAGCCAATATTATTGGAAATGGGAAAAATTTAGAAATGTTAAATTCAGGCACAGAATCTGAGGAAAATTTTATAAAATGTTTTATAGATGGCATCTAGATCCTAAAAATTATCGTGTATGTATCCAGAAATGCAAGCAAAATGTTGGAGATGTAATTGTGATGACGCTACATATTTTCACATTTGGTGGACTTGTAAGGACATAAAGGCCTTTTGGATAAAATTTGGGGAATTTAATAATAATGAAACAATCCTGAAAAGATTGCATAATAATTGCACAAAATCCCGAAGTAACTGCATTATGACACATTTTTTTTTTTATTCAAAAAGTTTTACAAAATTTTTTTTCCCCCTTTTCCCCCCCCTCCCTTCCAACCCCTCCCCCGACTTCCCGGAACGAGCACAAGGTATAGTTAAAAGTAAAACAAACATATGCTAAAAAGTTTTCGTCCCAACTTAATTATACCCCTACAATCATCAATTCCTAACTTCCCCCAAAAGCAATCAAAAATAATACATCATAATCATTCAAAAACAGTCTGATAACTCTTAGTCTGATATCTACGTTGAATATAGTCAATCCATTTATTCCATTCCTTTAAGTATCTTTCTGTATTGTCTTTCAAAAAGGCTGATATCTTCGCCATCTCAGCCAAATTGGCAACTTTCAATATCCATTCTTGTATTGTTGGTACTTCTTTTTTCTTCCAATATTGTCCTATTAGTAATCTTGCTGCAGTTATTAGATTTAAAATCAATTTAGTCTCAATTACTGTACAATCCGTAATAATTCCCAACAAGAAAAATTGCAGGAACTTTATCTTCTTTTTCAGAACATTTTGTAAAATCCACCAAATTTTTATCCAAAAGGCCTTTATGTCCTTACAAGTCCACCAAATGTGAAAATATGTAGCGTCATCACAATTACATCTCCAACATTTTGCTTGCATTTCTGGATACATACACGATAATTTTTAGGATCTAGATGCCATCTATAAAACATTTTATAAAAATTTTCCTCAGATTCTGTGCCTGTGAATTTAACATTTCTAACCCAAATTTTTTCCCACGTTTCCAATAATATTGGCTCCTGAAAATTTTGTGCCCACTTTATCATACAGTCCTTTACCAAGTCCCTTTCAGAATCTATTTCAAGTAACACATTATACAATCTCTTTATGCTCCTGAGACTGATTTCTAATTTGCTTTACCAAATTTCCCTCGTTCTGCTCTATACCAATTTTCTGATCTCCCTTCCATCTAGCATGTAATTGCTCATATTGAAACCAAGTATAATTTTTCCCTTCCTCTCTTAATACTTGCAGAGATTTTAACTGCAAATTACCTCTTTCAGTATACAAAAGATCTTTATATGTAATCATTTCCTGCTTCTGTTCTATGTTTATATTTTCTACTGTATGTCTAGGACATGCCCATATAGGAACCTTATAATTTAGTTTATAAGAGTATTTTTCCAAACACGCAGAAGGGCATTTCTTAGCACATGATTTTAAAGGCCTTATCCACTTTTTGTCATAAATTAAATATGCATGCCATCCATATAACAAATCATAACCTTCTATATTCAAAATTCTGTCCTCTGTTAAATTAAACCAATCACTTATTGCAGAGAGCAGCTGCTTCATAATATAATTTAAAATTAGGCATTTTTAAACCTCCCCTTTCCCGAGAATCTTGAATTATTTTCATTTTAACCCTAGCTTTTTTACCTTCCCATATAAATTTGTTAATTCCCTTCTGCCATTCCTCAAGATTCTTATCTTTCTTAATTATTGGTATCATCTGAAAGAGGAATAAAATCTAGGTAAAACATTCATTTTAATAGCAGCAATTCTCCCAGCAAAGATAATTGCAATTTTTCCAAACAATCAACTCCTTCTGAACTTTTGCCATAAAACCTCATAGTTATTCTTATACAATTTCACATTTGATGACGTAATATAAACCCCTAAATACTTAACCTTCTTTACAATTTCAAATCCTGTTACTTCCTCTAGTCTTTCTTTCTGTTGTCTGGCCATATTTTTTATTATCACTTTTGTCTTTTTCTGATTTACCTTAAACCCTGAGACATTCCCATATTGATCAATTATTTCCAACAAAGATTTACTAGAATTTATAGGGTTTGTTAAAGTAATCACCAAATCATCTGCAAAAGCTCTTAACTTATATTCATACTGTCTAACTCTAATTCGCTCTATCTCGTTTACTTCGTATTTTATCCAATAATGGTTCTAGAGTTAAGATAAACAATAATGGTGATAAAGGACATCCCTGTCTTGTTCCTTTCGCAATCTTAAAAGGTTCTGTTAAGCTACCATTGATTATAATCTGTGCTGTTTGCTCTCCATAAATTGCCCTAATTATTCTTAAAAAACCATCTCCAAATTGCATCTTTTCTATTAATTTAAATAAAAAATCCCAATGCAATCGATCAAAAGCTTTCTCTGCATCGAGAAAAATAAATGCTGCTGGAATAAAATTTTCTTTTCTAAGTACTCCAGTAAATTAACAATCTGCCTAACATTATTCCTCATCTGTCTCCCTTTTATAAATCCAGATTGATCATTATGAATTCTTCGCTGCAGAATCAACATTAATCTATTAGCTATTATTTTAACAAAATCTTATAATCATTATTTAAAAGTGAGATTGGCCTATAATTCCCAGGTTTAGAACAATCCTGTTCCTCTTTGGTATCAATGAAATAAAAGAGGTTCTCCATGAGGGGAATTCTCCTAGTTGTATCTGATTAAATAATTCCTTAAGTGGACCTAACATCTCATCCTGTAAATTCCTATAATAACTAACTGTAAGCCCATCCGTACCAGGAGTTTTCCCATTTTTAATTGTTTAATTACCAAAATAATTTCTTCCGAGGTTATAGGCCGATTCAATTCATCCGCTTTGTTCTAAAGTTAAATTTTTAACCTTATATTCCTTCAAATAATTATCAATATCCCTATTCAATATATTATCTTTAAGATATAAATTTGTATAATATTCTAAAAAAGGTTTTTTTATTTTATCCTGTTGATATCTCTCTTTACCTTTATTCTATTTTTCTATAGTACGTTGTTTTTGTCTTTTCCTTAAAGTGTATGCTAACCACCTACCAGGTCTATTTGTTACAAAAGTATTATGTTTGGCATATTGTATATTTGTTGCCACCTGATCAGCCATTATCATATTAAATTGATTCTGTAGTAACTTTATTGCATCTTTAAGTTTTTGATCATGTGGGTTATGTATTAATAATTGTTGTTTCTTATAAATTTCCTCTTCTAAATACCTACGCTGTCTTTGTTGCTTATTTCTCTGTCTATTATTAAGATATATTAATACACCTCTCATAAAAGCTTTACTGCAGTCCCAAACCATTTCTATCGATGTTTCATTATTCAAATTATAATCAAAAAATTCTTTCATCTGCTTTTTACATTGATTTACATTATCCTGATATCTAAACAAATTTTCATTTAATCTCCAAGTTCTTCTACCCTCTTTTCCATATTGCAATTCCATCCAAACAGGACTATGATCAGACAAACATCTTGAAATATCTTAGTTTTCTTCAGTACACATAATCATTCATGATTATCATTAAAGCAATATTCACTTATTAAAATCAAATATTACATATAAAAGTTGATATGCATTTGTACAATATAAAATAGAAAGTTAACATACAATAATTTACCAAAGCTTTAAGACAAAACATTTGCTAGACCAATTCTAATACAGCTCATCTTTCTAACCACAACATATCAGACATTAATACAATTGAATGTTCCAGAAATATTTCACAAGAAGAGTCCTCTCTGCTCAAAATAAAATATCTTATGCACCAGACTTGAAATTTGCTTAGAAAACTTAGAATACAATCATTTAGACCCAAAGCTCATAAAATTATCTGACAATGTATCTGTCAATGACTATCAGCCAACCAAACATCATGAGCACAATAGATACAAACTTAAGTGCACCAATCGATTGCAGAAAATATGACTTCAGCAACAGACTGGTCAATGCCTGGAATACTACCTGACTGTATTTCTTCAAATCAAAATTTTAACCTAAGACTGTCTACTGTTGATCTCTTCCTAAGATGTGAAGCATAAGCAAAGCTACCTCCCTATCCTAATGTTTCTATTTGTATCTATTTTATCATCCAACATGCTTATATTTTTTTCTAATATGTTCTTGATAAGGAAAGAAAGAAAGAAAGAAAGAAGGAAAAGGAAGGAAGGAAAAGAAAAGAAAAAAGGAAAAGGAAGGAAAATGTATCTTTCAAAACGCTATACAGAAAGTCCTTGTTTACAGATTCTCCATTTCTAAGTGATGCTGAATTCTCACTGATCTGCCTTCTATTCCATTTGCCTCAGGCAATTTGAATTCTTTGCATTCTCTGCAACCTAGATCATCCTGACCAATCCAATTGACAGTTATTTGAGCTCAGTAAAATGAATCTTTATTCATTTCTATCAAATCACAAACTTAAAAACTGTGAATATATAATCTAAATCTATTGCTATTAGAACCCACATTCTTGGTTCTATTTCATTTTTTCTCTTAGTCTTCTTCTTATTCTTTTATTTCAGATGAAAGCAGTGATTATTAAAACCCAACACCGTCTGAGGCTAGTTGCCTAACCACAATCAACTATTTTTCTACAACTAAAAATCTTTTCAGTACTTCTCTTAATTTCCAATATCATCCAATTTCTCAGTATATCCATAGAAAACTAAGCAATAGTGATTTTCAATTTCCTCTGTATAATAGCAACAAATATAAATTTTTATGGTTTATTTCTAAACATTTATAAATTCACAGATCAAGTATATAAAAAAGATCTATTCATAGATTTTAAAAAAATCTTTTATTTCCTTTTTCTTTTTTAAACTTCATAAACAGGAATAAGATAAAAAGATCTCATTTGCATAAAGCTCAAGATAAACTTGATTGTATTTTTTTTTAAAAGCAATGCTTTTTGCAATAGTCTATCTTCCATACTTATCAATTCATAAACCCTTACATTGAAATCCTATTTTTATTTTCTGTCAGGCTTCCCATTTTCATCATGAGAAAACAAAATCTCCTTCCTCCCCATTTCACAGGAGCTTCTTGTTCTCCAGCTACAAAATTTCACTACTGGCTCAGAATGTCAGAACCTTCTATTTTCATCCCTGCTCTTTAACATTTCACTGTTATAGTTAAATATTTTTATGAATTTTATGAAATAAAGTCTTGATTATGAAAATCATCAAAGACTTTTTTGCAATAAAGTAAACTCTGGAGGAAAAAGCAGCTCTTTAAAATGTTTATTTACAAATTAATAAATATTCCTGCTGGATCAACCAGCAGCCCTCTATATAAGGCAAATATTTCAGCTACTATACTACTCACATTTTAGAATATTCTTAGAGATAAGTCCGCAGAAAGCTTTATTTTAAATTGTTGCTGTCTATTTAAAACATAGATTTTAGCTTTAACTTTGTAAATAGCATTATTTGACTTCAGTGAGTCAACTCAGAAAAGAAAGTAATATGATTAAATTCTGGAAAGCTAAAGCTTCTCCAGCACCATATATGAAAGTGATCTCTGAATTTCACTGCAAAATAACCCAAACTGAGAATTTTCTACCAAGAAGAGTATTATTTTTTATTTCTCTTATACCAATTTTGTTTTTACAACTATCTAGGAACATCATAAAAGCAGCTAGCCCCATGATGTTCAGCTTGCTTCAAGAAAAGACTGCTCAGAACTCACCCCAAGAATTACAAACAAAAAGCCTATTTCAGGAACTGAGACTGTTCCTACCAAGCTGACAGGAAAAGTCACAAGTATATAAAAATCTTAAGGCAAATCTATTCTGATGATGTTCTTTGCAGAAACATCTGCAAGAAAAGAAAAGCTCAGAACCAATTCCACAGTTTTAGACTGAAGCAAATATCCAGGTACTGAAAGGCCAGCAGCCCACAGAGCTGCTATCAAAATGAGGCTGAGGTGAGGCCAGGGCCACCAGGAAGTATCTTCAGAGCCCAGAGACTGATAGAAGTGCAAACAGGAGGAGCCATTCACGCACATGAAGAGCTGCCAGAAGGCAAGAGCAGCTCAAGCAGAATGACTTTAGTCAAGAGATGATTCTCCCATGCTTAAAACAGACCAGCAATCCTGGGCTTGCCGGAACAATAGCTTCTTCTCCATCTTCTGCTCATCTAGTTTTGTTTTTGTATTTGACAAAAGGGCCAAAAGTCATACTTTGTGAGATAAC
>NW_026682384.1:0-7027 GCF_028640845.1 Ahaetulla prasina | reverse complement strand
ATCTTAATATTGAAATACTAGAATCAGATTGGAATGTGAATTGGAAGAGTAGAATTATGAGAACTTTATCTATAAGGATTAAAGAGCACAATTATAAAGTTGTTTGGAAATGGTATTTGACTCCAGTAAGATTGTCACAAATGGATAAAAAACTAGTAAAAATGTTGGAGATGTGAGATGGAATTGGGGACTTATGAACATATGTGGTATAATTGTGATAAGGTTAAAAGTTTTGGCAACAATTGGAGAAAATGATATTTGAAATGATGGGGAAAGTAATAACATTGAGAGTGGAAACTATATTATTGTTGGTAATTAAGAAATAGAATTAACAAAATATGAAAAGAATTGATTAGAATTATGATTATAATAGGTAGAATTATAATAGCTAGATATTGGAAACTAGATGTGATTTTTAGAATAGAAGAGTGGAATTCTGAAATGTGGAAATTAGCTTTAAATGATAAAATGACATGTGATATTAAAATTAGAAGTGGTGTGTATAAAGAAGATATTTTCTGGAAGACTTGGAAACCATTTGTGGACTTTGCGCTTGGAACATTGGACGCTTCAGTACCTGTACCTCGAGAACGTGGATTTTGGCAATCATGAGGATATATCCGAAGACCCAAATCTTCCTTTTATGTATAGCACAAGGGTGTAATAATGTATTTTCTTTTTGTTTGTTTGTTGCAAAAAAAATTAAAAAAGAAAAAAGAAAAAAAAAAATCAAAGAACAACTGATCAAATCTGTCTGATCTCTGTATTCCAATAGGCCCATGGAGCATGCAGTACTAGTCACCTAACAAGTAATAATAATAATAATAATAATAATAATAATAATTGGAAGTGAAAACTATGGACTGGTCAACATCAGAAGAGGGATTTTCCAGGGTGATTCTTTGTCACTTCTACTGTTCATCATTGCTATGCTCCCCCTGTCAACAATTTTACAGAAAACTAACCTGCGTTATCAAACTGCTAAAAATTCACAGAAAATCTCTCACCTGCTGTACATGGATGACCTGAAGCTATAAAGAAAATCAGAAATTGAAATCCAGTTACTGACCAATACAGTTCGAGTTTTCAGCACTGACATCAGCATGGAGTTCGGCCTGGACAAATGCGCCACAGTGGCAATGAAGAAAGGGAAGATCGTAGAAAGTGATGGAACTGAAATGCCCAATGGACAAACCATCAAGTGCAACCAACCCGAAGCCTACAAATACCTGGGCATACTGCAGCTGGACAATATCAAGCATGGGCATGTGAAAAATGTGGTTAGCAAAGAATATACGCAAAGGGTCAGGAAACTTCTAAAAAGTAAACTGAATGGCGGTAACACCATCAAGGCTATACACAGCTGGGCCATACCCGTTATCAGATATACTGCTGGAATTGTAAACTGGACACAGGCAGAGCTAGACAGCCTGGATAGGAAAACAAGAAAACTGATGACCATACACTATGCGCTGCACCCACGTAGTGACGTTGACAGGCTATATTTGCCCAGAAAGGTAGGCGGCAGAGGACTTTTGCAAGTGAAGCAGACAGTCGAAGAAGAGAAACATGCTCTGGCAGATTATGTGAACGACAGTGTTGAACCAGCTTTGATGGAGGTAAACAAGAGGAAGCTGCTAAAAGTACGGCAAACCAAGTATCAATATAGGAAAACAGCGATGCAAGCTCGAGCTGACAGCTGGTATAACAAAGCACTGCATGGACAGTTCCTTGAAAAGATCCAAGAAAAAGACCTGGTTATGGCTGACCAATGGAACATTGAAGAAAGAAACAGAAGGCCTAATTCTTGCGACCCAAGAACAAGCCATTAGAACAAATGTAATCAAAGCCAGAATAGAAAAATCTGCTGATGACCCAAATGCAGACTCTGCAAAGAAGCAGATGAAACCATTGATCACATACTGAGCTGTTGTAAGACAATCGCTCAGATGGTCCACTGGAACTTGTGTCACAACTACCATCTGCCTGTAGCAAAGAACTGGTGGGATCATAAGTGTTAGGTTCGGGAAGTAACGAGGCTGGAGACCAGGGTAGTGACAACAGCTCTTTAATATAGGGTGAACCCAGCAACGGCTGGGGCCAAAAACCTCTCCTTTTATACAGTTCTGCTGGAGGCTTCGTCCAATCAGCAACGTGCTGATTTCCCGCTCAAATATTTAAAGGCACAACTGTTAATACATAACACCTCCCTCCCAGAAAACACTTGGTCTTATTTACATATTTATTTACATGTTATTTTTCGACGTAGTCACGCAAATAACCTGGGCGCCTCCTAGTTCTTTCTGACCTGCGCGGTTCAGTTCTGGTGGTGTTTTGAGCTGGTCGGAGGGCTGTTTTCTCCTCCCAGCTCTTTCTCTGGGCCATCGGGCTCTGGATTATTGGCCGACTTTTTCTTGGCCATCCGCCTTGGATTAATTTTGGAATTTTCCTTGCTGTTTCCTCGGGACCTGATGGCGTCGCTGGAACTCTGGGACCTCAGCTAAGTCTTGCGCCTCCCGGTCATTGTCAGCTGTGGATTCAAAGTGGTATTGGTCATTACCTGTCTCTGTTGGTTTGGTTTGGTCAGTTATTCGTTTCCTTAACTGATCTATGTGGCGCCGCCACACTCGGTTGTCTGGTAGCTCTACCACGACGATTTTGGCCCTGTTACTTTGTTACTTGTCCGCGACCCAACTCGGGCCGCCCCATAGTTTCGGGCCCACACCCGGTCGCCTATGCTCATTTCCTTGTTTTTCTAGCTCCCCTTGTAACCCTCGGGTGTGTAATGGGGTTCAAACGGTCAAGTGGGCACGGAGTTTCGTCCCATTAGCAATTCGGCTGGGCTTTTCCGTGGCTGTGCTTGGGGTTCTGTGCTGGACGGCTAGGAAAAGTCTATTTTGTTTGCCAGTCACCTGGCTTGAGCCTGACACGCCTCCTTAGCGCCCGGACGGAACGCCTGCAAGGCCATTCGACGCAGGGTGGAAAGGTGCAGAGAGGCATGTCGGATGCCTTCCTCTGCCAGGTACTCTTCAAACTGGGCTGCCGTGAATTGGGCTCATTGTCGGACACCAGAGTGTCCGCAACCCGTGAGTTGCGAATAGGTGGCGCAGGGTTGCGATTACTGCTCGCTGTGGTGGACTTCATAAGTATGATCTCTAACCATTTGGAAAATGCGCCCACCACCACTAGGAACGTTTGGCGTGAAAGGGCCAGCAAAGTCAATGTGGATTCTTGACCAAGGCCCTTGGGGCTTTTCCCATTCTCTGACTGGGGCTGTTGGGGTAGCGGTCTGGACTCTTGGCAAGCTTGGCATTTCCTACCCTCTCAGCAATCTCTGCGTCCATGAGTGGCCACCATACATAGCTTCTAGCTAACCCCTTCATCCTTACGATGCCTGGGTGACCTCGTGGAGGAGGTCCAATACCTTGCCCCTTAACTTAACAGGAATTATTACACGATCACCCCATAACAGGCACCCCTTGAGCCGAGAGCTCATCACGCTTTTAACAAATTCTTTGAACCGTTGCCCGGGCGCAGCGGCCACCCTCTCTGTACCCAACCGAGTACAGTCCTTAACACAATGTCCCGGTATGATGCCGAGCCACTTCCTTTGATGTGACTGGGCCAGAGTCCAACGAGTCAATAAGGAGGATGGGTGTCCCGGAGTGGGGTCTTCGGTCGCCCCTGGCAGTGGGCATCGGCTCAACGCGTCTGCATGCCCCACTTCTTTCCCGGTCGATGCTGCAGCTTGTATGAGTAAGCGGCTAAAATATAGTCCATCGAGTCAAGCGTGGCGAAAGTGCCACAGGCGTTGGTGATCGCCAGCCAGTAATCCCAGTAACGGTCTGTGGTCAGTCACGATTTCAAAATTCCGCCCAAAGACATACTCATGGAATTTTTGACCCCTGATACAATGGCTAATGCTTCTTTGTCTAATTGGCTGTAGTTCCTCTCTGGGGAGGACATCGTTCTAGAGTAGAACGCTATAGGGGCTTCTGTGCCGTTTGGAAGTCTATGGCTGAGTACAGCCCCACCCCATAAGGGGACGATCGCAAACCAGCACTAGGGGTAGTGAGTCGTGATATTGGATGAGCAGGCTATCACTTGAGAGCAGGTTCTTTACTGCTTCAAAAGCCCTATTTTCTGACTTTCCCAAGACCAAACAGTATTTTTCCCTAAGAGCCTATGCAGCGGTTCCATAGCAGTTGCTTTGTTCTTTAAAAGACCGCGTAAAATTAACCAATCCAGGAATGCCTGCAGCTCTGCTTTGTTTTTGGGCGCTGGAGCCTTCCTAATTGCCTTAACTTTGCTCTCAGTAGGGTGAATTCCTTTCTTGTCTATCCGGTAGCCCAAGAAATCGACGATTCGACCCCTATCTGACATTTATTTGTCTTGACTTTTAATCCGGCTGTCCGGAAAATGCTCAAGACCTTTCTTAACCGCTCCCCAATTCCTCCATGTTTTCCCTGAAATTAGGACATCATCAGTAGGGAACTACCCTGGGAGCCCTTGCAGTAGTCGTTCCATCAGGTTTTGGAACAGCCCTGGTGCCACACTAACCCCAAATTGCAATCGGGTGCACTTGAATGCCCCCTGTGCGTCACAATCGTTTGGGCTTGGCTGTGCGGGCGTCTACTGGCAGTTGTTGGTAGGCTTGGGCCAAGTCTAACTTTGCAAAGACTTGCCCTTGCCCCAAGAGTGCAATAAATGTTGCACCACGGGAACCGCAGCGCTTTTCTGTAAGGCTTTGTTAAGCGTCGCCTTGTAGTCAGCGCAAATTCTAATTGACCCGTCCGATTTGATGGGGGTGACGATTGGCGTCTCCCACTTTGCGTGATTGACTGGCACCAAAACCCCCTGATTTATGAGCTTGTCCAGCTCCTTATCAATTTTTGGTTTTAGGGCAAAGGACTCTCCTCGCCTTAAGCCTAATGGGGGCTACCTGGGGTCTAAGTTGAAGGAAATAGGGGTCCCCTTGTACTTGCCCAGGCAGTCCTTGAAGACATCTTGAACTCGTTAAAGAGAATGTCTTTCAAATTGCAGTCACTTCTGTAGATGCCAGTCACTCCCATGCCCAGGGCACGAAACCAGTCTAGTCCCAACAGACTGGGCAGAGTTCCTTCGACGATCGTGATGGGCAGGGTCTTTTTATGAGGGCCGTACTCGACTCGGACGGAGGTGGTCCTCGAACAGGGATGCGATTCCCTGGTAGTCGTGCACTCGTAGCCGCTGTGCTTGCAGGTGGCGCTTGCGACGGACGGCAGCGACTTCGCCAGGGTGTCCCAGGACATGATGGTGATCGCTGATCCCGTGTCCACTTCAAGCCTGCACCGTACTCCCTCGATCTTGGGCTTTGTGAAAATCTTCTTTCCACTTTGGTTGAGGCGCGCCTATAATGACAGTCGTTTGGTTAGACTTCGCCTTTCTTGTTTGAACCAATCGCGGGCCGCCTTTCCGGTTCCGCTTTGATTGGCCGATTTGAATTTTCGGCGGGAAGGTTGGGCGCTCTGCAAACCTGAGCTAAGTGTCCTTTCTTCCCACACCGCCGGCATGTTGCGTCTTTAAACCTGCAGCGTTGGCGCTGATGCTGCCCTCCACAGCTTCCGTGACTCGCCACGGTCCTCAGTGTCGCGTTTCTCGGTCCGGCAGACCCCTTCCTCATCCTCGCCTCACCTTCGGATTCGGACTGAATCTCCTCCTGGTGTACTGGCGTTGGCTGCGCCGCCTTGGATTGAAGAGGCTTTTGCAGAGTCTCTGCTGCTTTAGTAGACATTTCGTGTGCTCTGGCCTCGCCCAGAGCGGTGGCTAGTGTCAGGTTGCTCCTGGCTAGCAGTCGCCGCCAGGCGGATGTCCTTGACCCCTCGGATGAGTTGCTCGAGTAGCACTGCCTAAGTCTCGGTATCCGCAGTCCTTGGGCGCTCTTCTTAAAGCGGCCATGTAGTCACCGATGGACTCGCCTCCATCTGTCTACGTTCTCCGAATTCAAACCGCTGCACGTATTTGGACGGCGTCGGTGCGAAATGGTTCTTCAGCAAAGTCTGCAGAGTCGGCCACGATACCGATTGTATCGGCGTTGGCTCTGCCAGGGCTTCCGCAATCTCGATTACCTCCGGCCCGCAATGGCTTAGGAAGTAAGCCCGCTTGCGGTTATCAGGATCCTGTAGTTCGTTGGCTTCTAGAAAGCTTTCGAAACGGGTCATATATGTTCCCCATTTCTCCTTGCCCGGGTTGTACGGTGCGGGTGGCGTGTTTGCCATTTCCGCGTTTCTGCCCTGAGTTTGCTGGGTTCGGAACTAGCGTGCTTCAGCTCGGTTCTGGTTCTCTTTTTAGCCTCGAGATCCCACCTTCGTCGCCAATGTTAGGTTCGGGAAGTAACAAGGCTGGAGACCAGGGTAGTGACAACAGCTCTTTAATATAGGGTGAACCCAGCAACGGCTGGGGCCAAAAACCTCTCCTTTTATACAGTTCTGCTGGAGGCTTCGTCCAATCAGCAACGTGCTGATTTCCCGCTCAAATATTTAAAGGCACAACTGTTAATACATAACAATAAGCCTGAAAAAGTGATTGAAAATGAGCATGCAAAACTACTGTGGGATTTCCGAATACAGACTGATAAAGTTTTGGAACACAATTCCCCGGATATCACGATTGTGGAAAAGAAAAGAGTGTGGATAGTCGACATTGCTATACCTGGTGACAGCAGAATTGATGAGAAACAACTTGAAAAAATCACCAGATTTGAGAATTGAATTGCAGAGACTCTGGCATAAACCAGTGCAGGTGGTTCCAGTGGTACTCGGCACACTGGGAGCTGTGGCTAAAGACCTAGGCAAGCACTTAAAAGCAATTGGCACTGACAAGATCACCATTGGTTAGCTGCAGAAGACCACCTTACTGGGATCTGCTTGCATAATTCGCCGATACATCACGCAGTCCTAAACGCTTGGGAAGTGTTCAACTAGTGATCTGTGATACGAAATCCAGCATAATTATCTCGTTTGCTGTGTATACTGTCATTTTGTGTAAA
>NW_026682383.1:0-7027 GCF_028640845.1 Ahaetulla prasina | reverse complement strand
ACCCTCTCTGTGAGAGCGTGCGGTCGGTGGGAGGCATGTGGAAAGCAGGCAGTCCCGTAAGTACCCGGGCCCTAAGCCATGGGCGCTTTGAAGGTGGTAACAAAATTTGAAGCGCACCGGAAGACCACAGGTAGCCAATGCAGACTGCGCGGAGTGGTGTTACCGGGAGCAACGTGGTGCTCCTCAATCACCCGCGCAGCTGCATTCTGACTAACTGAAGTCTCCGGGTACACTTCAGGGTAGCCCCATGTAGAGAGCATTGCAATAATCCAGTCGAGAAGTGACGAGCATGAGTGACCGTGCATAAGGCATCCCGGTCAAGAAAGTTAACATGATCCATATGTTGGTTGGTAGGTAACAAAGTGCAACACAACTAGGGGGCACTATCTAAGAAGAAGTCCTCTGTAATGATTACAACTTCCAAGTCAATTAAAGAGAAGATTCTTCTGCTCCCCATTCACATTCAGCCATCTTTCTGAAACACAAAATTTTATTTATTTATTTAGTTTGTCAAACATGTACGAAATAACAGATATAAGTATAAGCATGAGTATGAACACAGGAAATGGGTATGTATAAATGGGGACAGTAGGACAAGGATGGTAGGCACATTGGTGTGCTTATGCACGCCCCTTACAAACCTCTTAGGAATGGGGTAAGGTCAGCAGTAGACAGTCTAAGGTTAAAGTTATGGGGGTTTGGGGATGTAACAACAGAGTCAGGTAGTGCTTTCCAGCAGGGGTGGGTTCTAAATTTTTTTACTAGCGGTTTTGTGGGCGCGGCTTATTTTGTGGGCGTGGTTTGGCAGTCATGTGACCGGGTGAGAGTAGCTTGGCCATCATGTGACTGGGTGGGCATGGCCAATAACAATAAATAATAAAAATAATAAACAAAGTATACAAAACAATAAGTACTAAAAACCAAGTTTCACACTTTACAGACACACAACACAACACAACACAACTGACTCACACACAATGTAAAAGCAACTGCACTTCACCCAAAAGGGCCCCTGCAACAAGCAGGAACCTCACACAGCCACAAACAGCTCAAAAAACTAAGTTGCACACTTTACACACACACACAACACAACACAACAGACTCACACACACAAAATGCCACATACGGCTTTGTGAGATTCTGTGTGTTTGTGTAGTTAGAGTGAAACACTACAGAAACACACCAAATCTCAGAAAGCTGCACAAATATTTTGTTATTTTATTTAAATTTTTTAGATCTGGGTCTCCAACCTTGTAACTTTAAAGTTTGTGGACTTCAACTCTCAGAGTTCCTGGGGAACTCCAATCAATTACATTAGCTGCAACTGATTCTTCCTTCTAGACACTGTAACTGATTGGAGACACCGAAGGAAAGTGAGCCCGAAAGGAGCTTGCTTAATTAAGTAAGTGAGGAGGGGGGATTGGGTGGCCAGAGAAAAAAAGTTTTTAAAATGCTCCTCTGAGGATCCCTGCTCAGCCACACGATTATCAGAGGTTTTTTTTTTCTTTTCTTTTAAAAGCCCCTTTTTGGCTGAAGAAAAGAGGCTTTTTAAAGTAAACAAAAAACAAAAAACAAGCCTCCGATGATCGGAGAACCGATTTGGGGGCGTGGCCAGCCAGCCATTACCACTGGTTCTCCGAACGCCAGCAGAGTTTTACTACCAGCTCTACAGAACCAGTGTTGTGACCCAGGTTCCTGGACCCGGACTCCTGGACTCGGATGATTCAGAAAGTGAGGGAGAAGACCTGGCCAGCCCTGCTTCTCTTGAGCCCTTTCCCTCCCTGGCACCCACTCAAAGGGATGGGGAGGGCCGGCAGCCTGATTCCATGGAGCCTCCTTCTGATTTGGCAACGCCCCAAGAACAGTTTTGAGCGATGCAAGGTCACGTAGACGTAATCGCCAGCGCAGCAGCGGAAGAGTTGGGACAAAGCCAAGTCATAATTGTCATGCAGTGACATCTGCAGAGACTATAAATAGGAGGCGGGACTTCCTGGTTTTTTGTCTTGGACAAAGTAATGAGTTGGCGCGGGCTAACTATTTCAATGGAGGAAAGAATATATTCGTGAGTAATTCTGGCCTTATCTATAATTTCCTCGTTATCTCCAGAAACTTGGCAGGCCCGTGGGTAGACGTGGCCAGGACATGTATCTATGTAAATAAAAGGAAAAAAAAAAAGAAGGCCTCTGACGGACTCTTTGCTGGGAGTATTGGGGGAAGGGAAACAGAACATTTTGTCCAAGACCTGACTAAAACATCTTCTACCAAAGATGGATCAGCAGCAGGTACAGCAGCAGTTAGAGCAGCTACAAGCAGCTAATCAACAGCTCCAGCAGCAAGTGGCTCACTTGGCAGGCCAACTTGCTGCCAGGAATGTGCCTGCAGCCCCCCCCATCCTCCCACTCCTCCTCCTCGTCGCAAGTGCCCGATAACTGTACCGGATAAGTTTTCTGGGCAGCCTGAGATGTTCCCGACCTTCTTGGGACAGTGCCAGCTCTACATGGCTATGAGGCCAGAGGATTTCCCAGACGACCGGGCTAAGGTGGCCTTCGTGATTAACCTTCTTTCCGGCTCGGCTGCTCGATGGGCCACGCCTCTTGCTCCAGGACAGCCCCTGCTGGCGGACCAACAGCGTTTTGGCAGCACCTACGCACCATGGGAGGACCCTCAATGCTGACGGCAACCAGGCGCCT
Organism: Ahaetulla prasina; assembly: GCF_028640845.1. Taxonomy (NCBI): domain Eukaryota; kingdom Metazoa; phylum Chordata; class Lepidosauria; order Squamata; family Colubridae; genus Ahaetulla; species Ahaetulla prasina. The sequence continues at coordinate 4,337 of NW_026682383.1, read as the reverse complement.
TAAGGAACTCCGTCAAGGGAAACGCCTGCAGGAGTACATCGCCGAATTTCGCCTTTTGTGCCAGGACTCTGACTGAATGATGCAGCTGGAGGACGTGCTCCAGGAGGGACTCTCAGAGGAATTGCAAGACGAGCTGGCCAGCGTGGAGGCGCGCGGACCTCGACAACTTGGTGCCCTTTGTCTCCGCCTCGATGCCCGTCTGCAACGGGCGACCGTCCCGTCGCACCCCGGGACCCGCCGTCGACATCTGCACCCCACTTCCTGCACCACCAGCACCCAGGGTCGCCCCACGCTTTTGTAACCGCTGGAAGAGCCCATGGAGTTGGGAGCGCCAGACTCGCCTGACAGCCCAGGAGCGGAACCGAGGCGCCAAGGGGATTGTGCCTGTACTGTGGGGCCCGCCACCGCCGCTTCTTGCCCCAGAAAGCGGCGGGGCACGACGCCGTCCCCGAATCACAGCGTGACCAATCGAACGGAGCAGGCCCGACCTCGGGAAACCCTAGGTCGGCACGCATTAAGCCCCCACTGGACGCTATGGAAGTAGACTCTGGGCCCCTCGGCATCTGATTCTGGACACACGGATATGGTTGGGGAACCAGTCGGACGGGCTCCAGGCGCATGCGCTGGTGGACTCAGGGCCACAACAAACTTTATGGACCAGGCCTTTGTGACCCAGTTTGCGGTCCCCGTGGTTCCGTGGACCCTCCGATGCGGTAGAGACAATTGATGGACGAGAACTGGTGTCCGCCCCATTAAATTCGCCACCCAGCCTTTGCGCCTGGCTATTGGGGACCATGAGGAGGCGATCCAGTTTTATGTCACGGCGGACCTTCATTTTCCTTGGTCCTTGTTGGCCTGGCTGGACCCACGATCCTCAGGTGGCCTGGTCGCGAACGCCATCTCTTTCCCGAGTCTGCAGTGCGTCGATCACATCCGCCACACCTGTGCCGCCAGAACGCCCCACCGCTGCCATCACCTTGCCTCCTGAGCTGACGGACTTCCGACGTGTTCAGCGAGAAGGAGGCGGACCGACTACCCCGCATCGGCCCCACGATTGCCCGTGGACCTTCTGCCCAACGCACCACTGCCTGTGGGACGCCTGTATTCCATGTCGGAGCCCGAGTTGGCCGCCTCAGGGACTTCCTGGACAAAAACCTGGCCCGAGGGTTCATCCGCCTTCAAAGTCCCTCTCGCCCCGGTCCTCTTTGAAGAAGAAGACAGGGACTTGGCGCCTATGTGTGATTACCGCCACAAACGCCATTACGGTGCGGAATCGCTACCCCGCCGCTCATCCCGAGCTACTGGAAAGGTTGCGGAGGCCACGATCTTCACCAAGCTCGATCTCCGGGGCCTACAACCTGGTGCGGATACGAGAAGGAGACGAATGGAAGACGGCATTCGCACCCGACACGGACACTACGAATACACTGTCATGCCATTTGGGTTGACCAATGCTCCCGCCGTTTTCAGCACTTCATGAACGACGTGTTCCGAGACATGTTGGATCGGTTCGTGGTTATCTACCTGACGACATCCTGATTTACTCCCGGTCCAGGAAAGCCACCACACGCCAGTCTGGTTCTGCAACGCTATGGAGCAACAACTCAATGCGGTGGAGAAATGCTTCTTCCGACTTCCATAGAATTCCTCGGCATATCATCTCGCCCGAGGGCATAGCCATGGACCCATGTAAAGTAGAAGCTTTGTGTAGCTGGGAAGCCCTCGCCGGGTGAAGGATGTTCAGCGCCTACTGGGCTTCGCCCAACTACTACCGGACCTTCATCCCGGCTTCGCCACACTGACAGCTCCACTTACCCAGCTCCTCAGGAAGAAGGTTGCATTCCGGTGGGGTCCCCGCAGCAAGAAGCATTCACAGCCCTCAAGAAAGCCTTCGCCACGGAACCCGTCCTGAGGCATCCCGACCCGCCTTTTGTGGTGGAAACGGACGCGTCCAATGTGGCTCTGGGAGCGGTGCTGCTACAGGCTCCGACGAATGGTGGCACACTTTTTCCCTGCGCTTACTACTCCCGGAAACTCAACCCTTCCGAGCGCAACTACACTATCTGGGAAAAAGAGTTGCTGGCTATCAAGGCTGCATTCGAGGCTTGGCGACACCATCTGGAGGGGGCCCGACATCAGGTGGAGGTCCGAACGGACCATCGGAATCTCGAGCACCACCACAGCTCGGAAGTTGAACCAGCGGCAGATCCGTGGTCGTTGTTTTTGCCCAAGTTCAACCTCCGCGTGACCTACATTCCCAGCGGTCACAACCGGAGGGCGGATGCCCTGTCCCGCAAGCCAGAGTACCTCTGCGCCAAGGACCCCCTTCCTCCACGGACAGTGCTGCCGGCAGAAGCCTTGGCCGCAGCACGGGAGCCAGTGGACTTGCGGGCCCAGGTGCGAGAGGCGCAGCGCCAGGACGCCTGGTCGCAGCAAAGGAGGTGGGCCCCACGTCTCCTTGGACCTTGGAGGAGGGCTTACTCAAGTTTTGGGGGCGATTATATGTGCCCACAGGACCACTCCGAGCCCTCGCCATGACCCAGTGCCACGACAACCCTGCAGCAGGACATTTTGGGTTCTTCAAGACCTCCACCTGGTGACACGGACCTTTGGTGGCCCGTGCGTGCATGATATACATGCCTACGTGACATCCTGCGTACTGCCGGCAAGCCAAGACCGCCACGGGGCCCCTCCCGGCTCCTCCAGCCCTTGCCGACACCCGACAGACCCTGGGGCGATCTCTATGGATTTCCTGACAGACCTGCCGCCGCCCTCTGGGTTCACCACGGTGCTGGTGGTGGTGGACATGCTCACCAAGATGGCACACTTCATCCCATGCCGCTGGACTGCCCACAGCCGCAAAACGCCCGCCTCTTTCTGCAGCACATCTTCCGCCTCCATGGTCTACCGGACAGGGTGGTTTCGGACCGCTGAGTTCAGTTCACAGCCCGCTTCTGAAGAGCCTGATGGCGCGTTGGAGGTGCAGGTATGTCTGTCGCCATCGCACCATCCGGAGACCGACGGGGTACAGAGAAGGTCATCGGTATACTGGAACAGTATCTCCGTTGCTTCATCAACCAGCAACAGGACAACTGGGCCGACTACCTGTCCCTGGCGGAGTTTGCTTTTAACAACTCTCAGCACACCTCTACTCAGATGACCCGTTCTTTGCCAATGTGGGGTACCATCCGCTGCTCTTCCTCTGGCACCACCGGACTCTCCTGTTCCCGAACGCAGACCTTCCTGACGGAATTGCATGCGGTCCAACAGTTGGTACGCCAGCAGCTGAATCGGGCAAAGGAGGACTACAAACGGTCCGCCGACCGCTCCCGACGGGCAACGCCCCGCTGGCAGTTGGAGACCGGTGTGGCTTCACCAAACACCTCCCGTCCGACCGCCGGTAAAGAAGTTGGACCACCGATTCATCGCCCGCCCCTGTCGAGGCAGTCATCAACCCGGTAGCCTACCGACTGACCCTGCCACGATCCATGCGGATCCACCCGTTTTCACCGGTCCCTTCTGGTTCCTGAGGCCACACCGAGTCCCCTTCGGTGCCCAACAGCACCCGTCACTGTCGCCGAGGACGGATCGGAGGAATACTGAAGTCCACAGCGCAGAGACTCCCGCTGGCTGAAGGGTCGCTTCCAATATTTGATCGCGTGGAAGGGATACGGGACTGATTTCTCCTGGGTAGATGCCTCCGACGCTCATGCCCCTGACCTGGTGCAGGCCTTCCATGAGCAGAACCCAGCCCGACCGCATCCCGATCGCCAGCCCTGGGGAAGGGCCCTGTGTGAGGGATAGTGTTGTGACCCAGGTTCCTGGACCCAGACTCCTGGACTCGGATGATTCAGAAAGTGATGGAGAAGACCTGGCAAGCCCTGCTTCTCTTGAGCCCTCTCCTCCTGGCACCCACTCAAAGGAGGAGGCCGGCAAGCCTGATTCCATGGAGCCTTCTTCTGATTTGGCAACGCCCAAGAACAGTTTTGGAGGATGCAAGATTACGAGGCTTGATCTCGCGAGCAGCGGAAGAGTTGGGACAAAGCCAAGTCATAATTGTCATGCAGTGACATCTGCAGAGACTATAAATAGGAGGCGGACTTCCTGGTTTTTGTCTTGGACAAAGCAATGAATTTGCTGGCAAACTATTTCAATGGAGGGAAGAATATATTCGTGAGTAATTCTGGCCTTATCTATAATTTCCTCGTTATCTCCAGAAACTTGGCAGGCCTGGGTAGACGTGGCCAGGACATGTATCTATGTAAATAAAAGGAAAAAAGGCCTCTGACTGACTCCTTTGCTGGGAGTATTGGGGAAGAATAGCATGAAGTAACAAG
>NW_026682382.1:0-7032 GCF_028640845.1 Ahaetulla prasina | reverse complement strand
AGGCAGATACTAAACGAGCATAATCTATGACTGACTGGAAACCACATTTTTATCATTCAAAATTTTATTTCTTTGAGGGGTTTTCAAAAGAGGAAGTTATCTTACAGTTTCTCTCATATATTCTAGAACTTTTTCCAATCCTAAATTGTTATTAATAATAAGATAATTATGGTTATGGCTCATGGTTTTAATTTAGCTTCTTCAGAATTTTTACTGACTTTATCCAAACAAATGGTGCTGTTGGTTTGTTCTTCTTCTTATTGGAGCACATTTTGCTTTTCATTTTCAATTTTTAAAATTATTCTTTCAATTATTCATTAAGTTCAATGTCTGATATGATGGTTTTTTTTAAAAAGTCCGAAATTATGGGATGCTGAGCATCAGGGAGGAGTCAAATGCATCATCAATCCTGAGTCCTTCTGTATCCACAAGAGATTAAGTCCATCCCATCTTGAATTCTATTGACTGATAGATAATTATCTATCAAATATTCTATTGATAGCAAGGGCCAGGGGATAAGAAGGGAGCTTGTGGGGTAAGACCAGAAAAGGATTTAGACAAGTTTGGGTCAAATCTGAGTTGAAAACTAAGGAAACTGTAAAAGGAGACTATTAAAATCATAGAGTAGACATCTGGCTTCAAGGCAGCCAAATTGATACCATCCGTGATGGTGGCAGAACAGTCCAGGATATAATGGAGTGATTTGGTAAAGTGGCTGCACAAGGTATTGGTAGATGCCATTTGTCAACCAGAATTTACCAATGGAATCTTGAAAAGGTGATTTTTGTTTCCTGATTGTTTAAATATCATAATAAAGGTAACATCATGTTTAGCTGGACGGCTCTGCTACAGGAATACCATAAGGTATGTTTCTTGGCAACATTACAGAAGGGTTTGTGACTCTCTTCTTCCAAAATGTTTCTGACTTCCTGGTTTAATTTAAGACCCTGGGATATTGGATAGTCCCCTGTCCAAGTATTAATCACATCTAACTCTGTTTAGTGTTCAACCCCAGAATAAAACAGCAATAGGTGGAAATTGTTTAAATCAATATTGTCCTATAAACCTGCAGTCATTGTTCCTACTTCAGTGGGATTTATGTTACAATTTAGGTAACAGATATATGTTCCTTCTCAATTCATCTGTATAAGTTTCAGGTCTCAGATCTTACTATTGTAATGATAATCTTTAATAAAATGACTTGAAAAAAGACTGTCTCAGCTCAGACAAATTGCGCCATGGACAAGTCTAAGTATTTGACTATGAAACAGCTTTATGTTATTTGAGGAATTAGGAAGCTGCAATTAAGGATTTCAAATGGCACGCAATTTAAGAACAATAATTCACTGCTTAAGAAGTAACATATTTGGCAGCAGCTTCTTTTAGAGCTAAAAGAGATATTTGCTAATATACCGGTACATTTTGTCATATAGACATCATACATAAAGCTTGCTAGCATCTGTCATTTTTGACTGCAAAATTTTGTACAAAATGTCCTATATTTCAAAATATATGCAATTTTGTACAAAATTGGGGAAAAATCATACTAAGAATTATTACATTAAAACAGAACACTGTGGGTGATATGATTAATTGTGGAAAATCAGCAACGTGTATATTAAAACAAATATTAGGAAATGTAGCACAGGAAAGAAATGTAGTTTTCTTGCATCTTTTTTTAATTCACAGAAATTTGACTTTAATAGAAATATATATATATATATATATATATATATATATATATATATATATATATATATATATATATATATATATAGGTCTTGGTTGTTCGGTTTTCTCCGTGTAAAATTGGAAGTGTCTTGGCGTTTAGAAGTCTCATTCATCATCTTCAGGCTTCAGCTCGGCTTCTGGGAGCAATGTGTGATCGCAGCTGTTTCTTCCTTTAACTGCTAGTGGGGATTTGAACTGATTGGGTGGGAGCTTGGCTGTGCTCTGATTGGATGGGGTTTTCTGTGCTCTGATTGGCTGGGGTGACCCTGTGGGTGGGGGCTTGGTTGTGCTCCCTAGTCTGTGCTGCAGTGATTGAGCTGAGCTGCATAGCTGTTGTTTGGCTTTGTGTGCTACATCTTCATAGTGGGTGTCAGTCTGCTGCATGAATGGATTGGAGGGTTTGAAATGGCTAATGCCAGCTGGTCTGGCTTCTGGTCCTGGGTCGTTTTATGATCAGTGGGTTTGTCTTTCCGGGTGGAGTGGTGACATCCTGTGTGGACCTTGTGAGTGTGGGTCTGGTGTCATTCCTCGTTAGGGACCGCTTTGTCAATAAGGCGGTTTCAAATGGCTGGTAGGCGGTGTCATCTCGTTTGTTCATGCTGTGTGGCGTTTATCTCAATGGCTTCTGATTATTCTGTTGTTAAAGTGTTCAGTTTGGCGATAGTTCTGGTCTTTTAAAGTCAATATCATGTCCCGTGACTTTAAAGTGTTGGACCAGGAAGTTGGTTCCTTTTGAATGAGTTCTTGTGTTCTTCAATGCGCACTTATTCTTCGTTGGTTTGTCCAATGTGTGTGGGCAGGCGGTGCATGGGATTTCATATACTCCTTGATTTTCTAACTCAATTTTGTCTTTGGGGTTTCTTAGATGGTGATATTTTTCTGTTTGTGCAGAATGCTGTCTTGATGTTGTGTGTGGAGGATCTTGCTGATTCTGTCTGTGGTGCCTTTTATATATGGGAGGAGGGCTGTGCCGTTTTCTTGTTCTCTGTCTTGGATTTTAGTGGGGGTTCTTTTGGATTAGCTTGGTAATCTTATTTCTTTGGACTCCATTGGATGTTAGTACGTTAGTGAGAGTGTCTAGTTGGGTTTAGGTGTTGTTCATCAGCTAAGCATTTTGTTCTGGAGATGAGTGTCTTGGCTAGAGTTGATCTGTGCTGGGTGGTGGTGTGAGAGTGCGTGCAGATAGCGGTTTGTGTGTTTCTTCTGGTAGATGGTGTGTCCTAGGGAGCCATTGGGTTTCTGTAGACTAAGACATCCAGGAAGGAAGTTGTTATTAACTTCTGTTTCCATGGTGAACTGTATTTTGGGGTGTAGGCTATTGAGGTGTGTGAGGAAGTTGTCAAGTTTTTCTTTCCGTGTGATTATGAAGGTGTCGTCTACATATCTGAGCCAGAGTTTGGGTGTGATCAGATTTTTCTAGAGCTTGGGTTTCAAAGTGTTCCATGTAGAGATTGGCAATGACAGGTGAGAGGGGTGATCCCATGGGTGCTCCTTCTACTTGTTTGTATTTTTGTCCATTATAGATGAAGTATGTGTTGGATAGGCAGTGGTTGGTCAGATCTAGGATGTGCTTGGGGGGGTTATATTTGTTTTGGATAGCTGTCAAGGCTTCTTTGATTGGCACTTGGGTGAAGAGGGATATGACATCAAAGCTCACGAGTAGGTCGCTGGGCTGTAAGTTTTGTTTCTTTATGATGCTCACTATGCAGCTCACCAGCTCAAATCCCCCTGCAGCACAGACTAGACTGAGCACAACCAAGCCCCCACCAACACAGGACACACCAGCCAATCAGAGCACAGAAAAAAACCCATCCAATCAGTCACAGCCAAGCTCCCACCCAATCAGTTCAAACCCCACTAGCAGTTAAAAGGAAGAAACAGCTGCGATCACACATTGCTCCCAGAAGCACAAGCTGAAGCCTGAAGATGAATGAGACTTAATGAAGCGTGACACTTCCAATTTTACACGGAGAAAACCCGAACAACCAAAGACCTATATACAAACACCCGTGAAACCTCAGAAAACAAATATTGTACCTCACGGGAGGAAATCCACCATCTGACCAGGACCTATGAAAACTAGAAGTCCAAAGAGCTTCCATTTTATGTGACCTACATTCCCTCTGAAACTGCCGCGATCAAAATTTAATCCCCAAATGCTTCAATTGAAATTCCACTCAACTCTGCAGCCATAAACGCATCCTAAAAAGAACAGAATTGGCCTTAATCAGAAATGAACTTCACACAAAGATTCCTCCTAGATCAAATCAACAAAGATCTCCTCACACTTCACCTCAAACTCAGCAACAAAGATGCACCCTGCACTTTGGGACAAATCCAAACAACTTGTCGTCTGAGCGAAACACAGACCACCCTCAAGACAGAACACGCACCAACAAACTCCGACTACAAGAATGCCAGAAACAAACCCCTCCACCCTCACAGCAACACATGAAACAAACAGTGCATAACATCTCAGATAGGATCCTCACCAAAGCTGAAACCGATGTCCTTTCCAAAGTTCAACTTTGCAGTCACTCCCAAATACATCCCACGAAACCATTATATGCGGAGTTGAAACCAGCCTGACCAAAATCAACCCCGATGGCGCTAACAAAATCAGACTCAAGATCTCAACATCCTCTGCACCAGCAAGCCACCCAAAAGCAACTTACCCAAAGAAGAACAGACAGCACTACTTAACCTGAAAAAGATGCAAGCATAATAATCCTACCAGCAGACAGAACATACGGTGGTTATGAACACATCTGACTGCAAAACCAAATTAACCTACTCCAAGACCCTAGCACAAGCCCTAAACACAGACCCCACCACCTACCTAGAAAAACCACTAGATCCAAAATAAAAGCCTCCCCATCAGCGAAGAAATCCAACAAAGAATCATTCCAGAGAAATCATCCAGATGCCCTAAGCTCTATGGCCTCCCAAGATACACAAAGAAGGAACCCCACTCAGACCCATAGTCAGCTCCATAGGCTCACCTCTACAAACCTAGCCAAATTTCTAGAAACAACTACAGCCCTATGCAGAATCCATCACCTCACACGTAAAAACTCATTCCAGTTCATAGAGATCATAAAGAAACAAAACTTACAGCCCAGCGACCTACTCGTGAGCTTTGATGTCATATCCTCTTCACCCAAGTGCCAATCAAAGAAGCCTTGACAGCTATCCAAAACAAATATAACCCCCAAGCACATCCTAGATCTGACCAACCACTGCCTATCCAACACATACTTCATCTATAATGGACAAAAATACAAACAAATAGAAGGAGCACCCATGGGATCACCCTCTCACCTGTCATTGCCAACCTCTACATGGAACACTTTGAAACCCAAGCTCTAGAAAATCTGATCATAAACCCAAACTCTGGCTCAGATATGTAGAACACCTTCATAATCTGGCCACACGGAAAGAAAACTTGACAACTTCCTCACACACCTCAATAGCCTACACCCCAAAATACAGTTCACCATGGAAACAGAAGTTAATAACCAACTTCCTTCCTGGATGTCTTAGTCTACAGAAACCCAATGGCTCCCTAGGACACACCATCTACCAGAAGAAAACACACACAAACCGCTATCTGCATGCACTCTCACACCACCACCCAGCACAGATCAACTCCGGCCAAGACACTCATCTCCAGAACAAAATGCTTAGCTGATGAACAACACCTAAAACCGAACTAGACACTCTCACTAACGTATTTAACATCCAATGGATTCCAAAGAAATAAGATTACCAAGCTAATCCAAAAGAACCCCCCACTAAAATCCAAGACAGAGAACAAGAAAACGGCACAGCCCTCCTCCCATATATAAAAGGCACCACAGACAGAATCAGCAAGATCCTCCACAAACACAACATCAAGACAGCATTCTGCACAAACCAAAAAATATCCACCATCCTAAGAAACCCCAAAGACAAAATTGAGTTAGAAAATCAAGGAGTATATGAAATCCCATGCACCGCCTGCCCCACCACATACATTGGACAAACCAACAGAAGAATAAGTGCACGCATTGAAGAACACAAGAACTCATTCAAAAAAGAGGAACCAACTTCTTCCCTGGTCCAACACTTTAAAGTCACAGGACATGATATTGACTTTAAAAAGACCAGAACTATCGCCAAAACTGAACACTTTAACAACAGAATAATCAGAGAAGCCATTGAGATAGAAAAACGCCCACACAGCATGAACAAACGAGATGACACCTCCCGCCTACCAGCCATTTGGAAACCCGCCCTTATTGACAAACGAGTCCCTAACACGAGGAATGACACCAGACCCACACTCACGAGGTCCACACAGGATGTCACCACCACACATCCACCCAGAAAGCAGACCCAAACCCACACTGATCATGAAGCACGACCAAGGACCAGAAGCCAGACCGCAGCTGCAACATTAGCCATTTCAAACCCTTCCAATCCATTCATGCAGCAGACTGACACCCACTATGAAGATGTAGCACGACCACAAGCCAAACAACAGCTATGCAGCTCACCAGCTCAAATCCCCTCACAGGACACACCCCAGCCAATCAGAGCACGAAAAACCCCATCCAATCAGAGCACCCAATCAGTTCAAACCCCACTGCCTGAAGCCTGAAGATGAAATGAGACCAAGACACTTCCAATTTACACGGGAGAAAACCAACAACCAAAGACCTATATACAAACACCATGAAAACCTCAGAAAATATATATATATATATATATATATATATATATATATATATATATATATATATATATATATATATATATATATATATATATATATATATATATATATATATATATATAATATAATAATATATATATATTATACATATATATACGCTGGTTTTTTATGCACCCTGTGGGATAGAGTTTAAGATGAAATTGATATATTTTGGCTTTGGTGATATGGTGGAAATCTGTAGGAATTAAGGAGAATCAGGATTAGTACATTTTACCAGCCATCTGTTTTTTTCCAGAGATCCACTGAGAAGTTATAATAAAGCAGGTGTGTGAAATACTGAATGGAGCTGAGTGGAATCATGCTGTTATTTGGCACAATCTAGTGCTATGTAGAATAGAATAATAGAATAGAATAGAACAGAATATAGAAAAAGAATAGAACTGAATTCTTTTGTACTAACTGTGATTGGACACACAAGGAATTCACTCCATCATAAGCTCTCAATGTATACAAATAACAGAATAAGTCATAGCCCATAAATAGAATAGAATAGAATAGAATAGAATTTTATTGGCCAAGTGTGA
>NW_026682381.1:0-7034 GCF_028640845.1 Ahaetulla prasina | reverse complement strand
TGTGAGGATGCTACCTATTATCATATATAGTGGACTTGCAAAAAAGTTAAAGCCTTTTGGATTAAAATATGGTGGATTATGCAGAACATTTTGAAAAAGAAGATCAAGTTTGTTCCACAGTTTTTTTATTAGGAATAATTCCAGATTGCACTGTTATAGTGACAAAACTGATTTTGAATTTAATAACTGCTGCAAGACTATTGATTGCACAATATTGGAAGAAAGAAGACTTACCTACAATTGGAGAATGGATTAGTAAAGTATCAAATTTAGCAGAAATGGCAAAATTTCTGCCTACTTGAAAGACTATACACAAGAAAAATATATTTTGGAATGGAGAAAGTGGATTGATTATATTCAAAATAAGTATCAGATTAAATTCTGATTTTAAATAAGGAACAATATGATCTGCAATGATTTTATCTATTTCATTGACTTTTTTTAACTAAGTCATATGAAGATCAGATTTTTGTAATATTGGGATAGTAACAGGAAAAGAATTGTTTAGATAAGAGAAATAAAACAAAGTAATTGATCTTTTGAGAAGATAGCAAAATATGAGACTGAACTTTAAAGAAAATAAGATAGGAAAAATGGACTCAGACTGAATTTACAGTTCAAGATGAGTAAATGAAATTGGTTTCAACAATCTCTCAGCTTTTAAGACAAGAATGAAAGGTGTTCAGAAAAAAAACAAAATGAAGATCAGGTTGTGATATTACAATATAAACTTATGGAAGGAGCTCTTAGAATCCATGGTATGCAAGAACAGCGAGGAGAAGACTTAAGAAAAATTATATCAGAAGCATTGGCTGAATTTATTGAAGTGGAACCCCAAGAGGTAGCTTACCAAATTGATAAAATATATAGAGTTAACTCCTGGATCGCAAGACAGAGAAAGCTTCCTCGGGACATTGTGGTTTACTTTGTGAAAAGGACTATGAGAAATCAGATTCTGCAAGTTTCATATCAGAAGACTTTAAAAATTGGAGAACAGGAGCTGAAGGTGCTGAAAGAGATTCCTTCCAAGATGTTAAGAGATAGGAAGGAATTTGTTTTTTTTACACAAGAACTTAAAAAACATCAGATTCAATTTAGATGGGAGGTGCCAGTTGGACTGACAGTATTTTATCAAGGAAGGAGATATAGAATTGACACTGTTTTAAAGGCAAAGGATTTTCTTTCTACAGTTTTGAAAGTCGAAATAGAAGTAATAGAAAAACTTCAAGAGACTCAAGAAGGCATGGTGATCCAAGAGCCCTCATTGCTGCCAGCATCAGAGGAACCACAAGAGCAAAGGGTGACAAGAGGAGCTCTTAAGCGTAAAGAAGAGCAACAGTCTCAAAGTAAAAGTCAGGACCCCAGTATGGAAGCTGTGGGAGGAGCTAGACGGAAGATCTTCCGTTGTTTGCTTCAAAGCTTCAGGAGGCCAGTAATGGCAAATAGAATTTTGTCATGGAATGTTAATGGCTTGAATTCAGCTCAGAAAAGAAGGAAAATATTTCACTACTTGAAACAATATAAACTTATGGAAGGAGCTCTTAGAATATGGTATGCAAGAAAGCGGAGAAGACTTAAGAAAATTATATCAGAAGCATTGGCTGAATTTATTGAAGTGGAACCCCAAGAGGTAGCTTACCAAATTGATAAAATATATAGAGTTAATTCTGGATTGCAAGACAGAAAGCTTCCTCGGGACATTGTGGTTTATTTTGTGAAAAGGACTATGAGAAATCAGATTCTGCAAGTTTCATATCAGACAACTTTAAAATTGGAGAACAGGGAGTTGAAGGTGTTGAAGAGATTCCTTCAAGATGTTAAGAGATAGGAAGGAATTTGTTTTTACACAACATCAGATTCAATTCAGATGGGAGGTGCCAGTTGGACTGACAGTATTTTATCAAGGAAGGAGATATAGAATTGACACTGTTTTAAAGGCAAAGGATTTTCTTTCTACAGTTTTGAAAGTCGAAATAGAAGTAATAGAAAAACTTCAAGAGACTCAAGAAGGCATGGTGATCCAAGAGCCCTCATTGCTGCCAGCATCAGAGGAACCACAAGAGCAAAGGGTGACAAGAGGAGCTCTTAAGCGTAAAGAAGAGCAACAGTCTCAAAGTAAAAGTCAGGACCCCAGTATGGAAGCTGTGGGAGGAGCTAGACGGAAGATCTTCCGTTGTTTGCTTCAAAGCTTCAGGAGGCCAGTAATGGCAAATAGAATTTTGTCATGGAATGTTAATGGCTTGAATTCAGCTCAGAAAAGAAGGAAAATATTTCACTACTTGAAACAATTTAAAAATGATGTGATTTGCCTGCAAGAGACACATATAAAATTATCAGACCAAAAATACTTAATTAACTCAAAATTAGGTAAACATTTTGTTGCATCAGCTTTGGAAAAGAAGCATGGAATTGTTGTATATATCAGGAAGGATATACCAGCTAAGTTAATTGAGGCAGATATTCAAGGAAGATTTATTGCTATTGAACTGGTGATAGATGCAAAAAAGACTTTGCTGATAGGTATTTATGCACCTAATCAGCAACAAGAAAAGTTTTACAAAATGTTACACGAGAGGTTGATCCTCTGGGATTATAGTTCGTTTATTTTATTAGGAGACTGGAATGGAGTAATTGATACAAGAAGGGATAAGAGAACCTCTTCCAAGAAGATACCTATACATGCAAAACTACCAAAATCCTTTTTTGAAATGATGGAAGACTTTGAGTTTAGAGATATATGGAGGTTACGGAATCCAGATGAGAGATTTTACTTTTTTTCCGATAGGCATCAATCTTTTCACGTATTGATTTTATTTTAATTTCTAATGACTTGCTTTCTAGGGTGAAGAAAATGAAGATATTTCGAGGTGTTTAACTGACCATAGCCCAGTATGGATGGAATTATTACAAGGGAAAAAGGTGGTAGAACATGGAGGTTGAATGAAAATCTGTTTAGATATGAGGATAATGTAACATTGTAAGAAACAGTTGAAAGAATTTTTGATTTTAATATGTACAAAGGGACACCTATAGGAACTGTGTGGGAGGCGAGCAAAGCGTTTATTAGAGGATATTGATTTACTTGGACAATAGGCAAAGGAATAATAAACAAAGGCAGCGTAGGTATTTGGAAGAAGAAATTCAAAGGAAGCAACAGTTATTAATTCAAAACCCACAAGATCACAAACTTAAAGAGGCTATAAAATATTACAGAGTCAATTTAATATGTTAATGGCAGACCAGGTGGCAACGAATATACAATATGCTAAACATAATACCTTTTGTAATGCAAATAAACCTGGGAGATGGTTGGCATATAACTTAAGGAAAAAACAGAAAGCACGTGTCATACAAAAAATAGAATATAAAGGTAAAGAGATATATCAACAGGATAAAATTAAAAAGGTATTCTCAGAATTTTACACTGCACTATATGCAAAAGACAAAATATTGAATAGGGACATTTATGATTATTTGAAAGATTATAAGGTTAATATTCTAACATTAGAACAGAGGGAGGAGCTGAATCGGCCGATAGCTAATGGAGAAATAGTGAATTAAACAATTAAAAATGGGGAAAACCCCTGGTACAGATGGTCTTACAGCAAGTTATTATAAAAAATTACAGGATGAAATATTAGGTCCACTTAAAGAATTATTTAATCAGATACAATTAGGAGTGGGAATACCCCCGTCATGGAAAACATCTTTTATTTCACTGATACCAAAAGAGGAGCAAGATTGTTCTAAACTACAGGCCAATTTCACTTTTAAATAATGATTATAAGATTTTTGTAAAAATAATAGCAAATAGATTAATGTTAGTTTTACAACAAAGAATTCATACTGATCAATCTGGTTTTATAAAAGGGAGGCAGATGAGGAATAATGTTAGACAGATTATTAATATATTGGAATATTTGGAAAAGAAGAATACTTCAGCAGCACTTATTTTTTTGGATGCAGAGAAAGCCTTTGATCGATTACATTGAGATTTTTTATTTAAATTAATAGAGAAAATGCAATTTGGAGATTGTTTTGTTAGAATAATTAAAGCGATTTATGGAGAGCAAACAGCTCAGATTATAATAAATGGTAGTTTGACAGAAGTTATTAAGATTGAAGGAAGGAACGAGACAGGGATGTCCCTTATCACCACTATTGTTTATTTTGACTCTGGAACCATTATTAGATAAAATACGAGAATTAACGAAAATAGAGGGAATTAAGATTAGACAATATGAGTACAAAGTTAGAGCTTTTGCAGATGATGTAGTGGTTACTTTAACAAATCCTATAAATTCAAGTAGATTTTGTTGGAAGTAATTGATAAATATGGAAAGGTATCAGGATTTAAAATAAATCAGAATAAAACAAAAGTGATAATCAAAAATATGTCTATACAACAGAAACAAAAACTAGAGGAAATGACAGGATTTGAGGTGGTAAAAAAGGTTAAATACTTAGGGGTTTATATTAGCTCATCGAACAAGAAACTTTATAAGAATAATTATGACTTGCTATGGCAAAAAGTTCAGAATGATATGAGTGTCTGGAAAAAATTGCAGTTGTCGCTATTGGGAAGGATTGCAGCTATTAAAATGAATGTGTTACCTAGATTTTTGTTTCTGTTCCAGATGATACCAATAATTAAGAAAGATAAAAATTTGGAGGATTGGCAGATTGGGATCAATAAATTTATATGGCAGGGTAAAAAGGCGAGGGTTAAAATGAAAATAATACAGGACTCACGGGAAAGAGGTGGCTTAAAAATGCCTAATTTTAAACTATATTATGAAGCAGTAGCCCTTTCAGTAATAAGTGACTGGTTTAATTTAACGGAGGAAAGAATTTTGAATATAGAAGGTTATGACTTGTTATATGGATGGCATGCGTATTTATTTTATGAAAAAAAAGTGGATAGGGCTTTTAAGAATCATGTGTTGAGAAGTGGTCTTTTTGGTCTGGAAAAATATTCTTATAAATTAGATTACAAGATTCCTATATGGGCAAGCCCCAGACATGCAATAGAGAATATAAATATAGAACAGAAACAGGAAATGATTACTATAAAGAACTTTTGTATGCTGAAGGAGGTAGATTGCAATTAAAATCATTACAGGTATTAAAATGAAGAAGGAGGAATTATACTTGGTTTCAATAGGGGCAAATAAGTGCTAGATGGAAAGAAGATCAAAAAATTGGTATAATGCAAAGGGAGGAAAATTTAATAAAGCAAATTAGAAATCAGACCCAGGAGCATATAAAGAGATTGTATAATGTGTTGCTTGAAATAGATTCGGAAAAGGATTTGGTAAAGGACTGTATGATAAAATGGGCACAGAATATTCAGGAACCAATAATGTTGGAAACATGGGAGAAAATCTGGGTTAGAAATGTTAAGTTTACACAAGCACAGAATTTAAGGGAAAATTTTTATAAGATGTTTTATAGATGGCACTTAGATCCCAAAAAATTATCATCTATGTATCCTAATATCCAAGCAAAATGTTGGAGGTATGATTGTGATGACGCTACATATTTTCATATTTGGTGGACTTGCAAGAAAATTAAGGCCTTTTGGATAAGAATTTGGTGGATTATTCAAAATGTACTGAAGAAGAAGATAAAGTTCCTGCCACAATTTTTCCTTTTGGGAATTATAACGGATTGTACAGGGATTGAGACTAAACTGATTCTGAATTTAATAACAGCAGCAAGACTGTTGATTGGACAATACTGGAAGAAAGAAGAGGTACCTACAATAGAAGAATGGATACTGAAAGTCATTAATTTGGCTGAGATGGCTAAAATCTCAGCTTTTTTAAAAGACAATACGCAGGAAAGATATTTAATTGAATGGAAAAAATGGATTGATTATCTACAAAACAGATATCAGATTAAGAAATATCAGATTGAATAATTAGGAAGTTATTTTATCTAATGGGGAGGGGGTTGGAAGATGAAAAGCTTTGGATGTGGTTAATTGGATTGGAAGGGAAAATTTTATTCTATGTTTGGTTTATGTATAACAATACCTTGTGATTGACCCGGGAAGCCGGGGGGAAGGAGGGGGGGTTTTTGGGAGGAGGGGGGAAAGGGGGAAATGTTTTGTTTTTAAAACTTTTCAATTAAAAAAAAAAGAAAAATTTAGCAAAAAGTTTTGAATATAAAGATTGTATTTGAGGACTGATTTACTCAATATAAAAATGCAAATAATTTTTCTAAGGAAAAAATTTTCTATGGACCAGTTGGTGACTGTTCTTAATTTGCTCTGGCAGGAAATTAATTTCAGACAAGTGGCTTAGTCTCTTCTTAAAAAGTTACATTGGACTTACGAAGGCAACTTCTGTTACTGGTTAATTGTTCTACTGTCAGGAAAATATATTAGAAGAGTTACTTCTCTCGCTGTCTTTGTCCGATCAGCAGAAAGAGACAAGCAAATGGTTGTCAACAGTTTCATCTTGCAACAAGTGTAATGTTCCTTTAATGCCACCTGAAAAAATATGCACGTTTGTTCTTTTTAAACATGCTCATCAAACTGTCATTGAGTGGTTTCTTCGTGTGTTATACAAGAAAGCAGGGTGTTTCAACTTTGGGGTATACTACAAGAGACAAATTGATCTCAGATGAAAACTGGAACAAAGTAATGATTGCACATGGGCATCTCAGCCTGTCCATAAGATCAGAAAGAAAGGGAAGGAACAAAAGACCAGCTATGACACGCTGATGGATTGAAATGCCTTCAAATGAATGCTTTGATTTTGCACAGACATCAACTCTACAAAGAGAAATTGAGCAGGTGGTGTCGAGACCTTATTTCATGGCAACCTTAATTTTGATATCAGTTATTCTTTATTTATTTATTTATTTGTTAGATTTAGATACACTCTCCCGGATTCAGGGTTCACAGCAATAAAAATACAAAAATACATATGACGCAAAAAAGTAAAACAATATAAAAACTAATTCAATATACGGCCTAAAATTGAAATAAGTTAAAAGCCCGCTTAAAACCCCATTTAAAACTACTT
>NW_026682380.1:0-7034 GCF_028640845.1 Ahaetulla prasina | reverse complement strand
AAATTTGGAAGAAGTGGACCAAGAAGACTTGAGAGATGTTGTGACTAAATTGTTGGGAGAATTTCTTGGGAGAGGTGTTGATTTCATGAATTGGGATGTGGATCGAGTTTATAGAGTTAATTAGCAATATGCACGCACGCGTGCAGTTCCCAGAGAGGTTCATGTCAAATTTGTGAGAAGAGAGACGAGAGATGAAATTCTTAGAAAACATAGGAGTGGGGCACTGATTTACAGGGGCAGGGAGATAGCCATTCTGAGGCAGATTCCCAGACAGGTACGTGAAAAAAGAAAGAAATATTATTTTTGTCAAGCAAATTGTACCAGAAGGAGTGGGCTTCAGATGGCTGATGCCAGAGGGAAAGAAAGAAATCTTAAAACTAACAACTGAAAGGCCGCCATAGAGCAAAAATATCAAAATAGAAATAAATTCCCAGCCTATAACATATTTATGCTCCAGAGTTTAAATTCTAGGCTTCTCCTCCAGCCTTTCCTGATTTAACATTCTTGGCTGGTCCTTTCCTTCTCCTTTTTCAGAGAAGATGCTTCAGGCCCCCTGAGAGATTTCAGGAGCAATAGTCAGATCAGACCTGTTTTATGTCATTGCCCCCAAAAGTTTGATTTGGACATTCCAATCCATTTGGAAATTAGGATTCAGCTTTTAATGGATAAACATCCATATACACATATTTATCGGTATTCCTGCACTGGTTTTACTGATCGGTTGTTTTATGTTTTCCTGTTGAAAATGTCCTGTCTGGAGATCAGCATATAAATGCCAAATATTTAAACTGAAATGTTTAAAGGCTGCCTTTTCTTCCTGACCTTCTGAGTTACTACAGACTTGGCTATTATCTTTGGTCTTGGGAGGCAGCTGTGAAAATTTACACAACCTTTTCTAAGCAACCATTAACCTCAATCCCCCAAAGCACCCCATTGCTGTACCATGTGGGGGGGAAAAACATCTCTACATAGATATGTCCAAGTAAATCATTAGGAATTCAGCTAAACTCAAAGACCCTTTTATTTTTTTGAATCTGAACTTCAACACAGTTGAATGAAACCAATTATTTTACTTTAATATAGATAGACCTATAGGTATACGTAAGAGCCGTGGTGCCGCAGTGATTAAAATGAAGTACTGCAGGCCACTTCTGCTGACTGCCGGCTGCCAGCAGTTTGGCAGTTTGACTCTCACTGGCTCAAGATTGACTGAGCCTTCCATACTTCCGAGGTCGGTAAAATGAGGACCCAGATTGTTGGAGGCAATAAGATGACTCTGTAAACTGCTTTGAGAAGGCTGTAAAGCATTATGAAGCAATATATGAGTCTAGTGCTATTGCTATATATGCCATACATGTGTGTACCTCAATGTGTAGACCATACACACTTTGACAATACACACTTTGACAATGATTCAGAAGTAGTAGTCCAGATCTTTTATGTGCCTGAAATGAATTGCAGTTGGTTAAATTAAAGTTAAGATGCAGCTGTAACTTTTTTCCCAGTGTTATGTATTAATGTTGTACCTTTAAATATTTGAGCGGGAAATCAGCACGTTGCTGATTGGTCAAAACCTCCAACAGAACTGTATAAAAGGAGAGGGTTTTCGCCCAGCCTGTCGCTGGGTTCACCCTATATTAAAGAGCTGTTGTCACTACCCTGGTCTCCAGCCTCGTTACTTCCCGAACATAACATTGGCGACGAGGATGGGATATCGAGGCTAAGGAGAACCAGAACCGAGCTGAAGCACGATAGTTCCGAACCCAGCAAACTCAGGGCAGAAACGCGGAAATGGCAAACACGCCACCCGCACCGTACAACCCGGTCAAGGAGAAATGGGCGTATATGACCCGTTTGAAAGCTTTCTAAACCAACGAACTGCAGGATCCTGATAACATAAAGGGCTTACTTTTAAGCCATTGTGGTCGGAGGTCATCGATATCGCGGAAGCCCTGGCAGAGCCAACGCCGTTACAATCGGTGTCGTGGCCAACTCTGCAGACTTTGCTGAAGAACCATTTCGCGCGGCGCGCCGTCCAAATCGTGCAGCGGTTTGAATTCGGAGGCGTAGAGGCAGATGGAGGCGAAGTCCGCCGGTGACTACATGGCGCTTTAAGCGTCCAAGGACTGCGGATACCGAGACCTGGGCGAAGTGCTACTCGAGCAACTCATCCGAGGTCAAGGACATCCGTTTGCGGCGACTGCTGGCAAGAGCAACCTACACTGGCCACGCTCTGGGCGAAGCCAGAGCACACGAAATATCTACTAAAGCGGCAGAGACCTGCAAGCCTCTTCAATCACAAAGGCGAAGGCGCCAGTACACCAGGAGGAGATTCAGTCGAATCCGGCGGTGAGGATGAGGAAGGGTCTGCCGGACCGGCGCGACAAGGGACCGTGGAATCACGGAAGCTGCGGAGGGCAGCACCAGCGCCAACGCTGCAAGGTTTAAGGCGCAACATGCGGCGGTGTGGGAAGAAAGGGCATAGCTCAGGTTTGTCGGCGGCCCAACCTTCCGCCGAAAATTCAAATCGGCCAATCAGCGGCGGAACCGGCAGGCGACCGCGATTGGTTCAAACAAAAAGCGAAGTCTAACCAAACGACTGTCATTATAGGCGCGCCTCCAAAGTGGAAGAAGATCTTCACAAGCCCAAAATAGAGTGCGGTGCAGGCTTGAAGTAGACACGGGATCAGCGATCACCATCATGTCCTGGGACACTTTGGCGAAGTCGCTGCCGTCCGTCATGCGCCACCTGCAAGCACAACGACTCTGAGTCCACGACTACCAGAATCGCATCCTGTTGAGGACCACCTCCGTCCGAGTCGATGCGGTCCTCACAAGAAGACCCTGCCCATCACGATCGTCGAAGGAACTCTGCCCAGTCTGTTGGGACTAGACTGGTTTCGTGCCCTGGGCATGGGAGTGACTGGCATCTACAGAAGTGACTGTAACCTGAAAGACATTCTCTTTAACGAGTTCAAGATGTCTTCAAGGACTGCCTGGGCAAGTACAAGGGACCCCTATTTCCTTCAACTTAGACCCCAGGTAGCCCCATTGGGCTTAAGGCGAGGAGGTCCTTTGCCCTAAAACCAAAAATTGATAAGGAGCTGGATAGCTCATTAATCAGGGATCTTGGTGCCAGTCGATCACGCAAGTGGGAGGCCAATCGTCACCCCATAAAACCGGACGGGTCAATTAGAATTTGCGCTGACTACAAGGCGGCGCTTAACAAAGCCTTACAGAAAAGCGCTTACCCGGTTCCGTGGTGCAACACTTATTGCACTCTTTGGGGCAAGGCAAGTCTTTGCAAAGTTAGACTTGGCCCAAGCCTACCAACAACTGCCAGTGAGCGCCCGCTGCAGCCGAAGCCCAAGCGATTGTGGCGCACAGGGGCATTCAAGTGCACCCGATTGCAATTTGGGGTCAGTGTGGCACCAGGGCTGTTCCAAAACCTGATGGAGCGACTACTGCAGGGGCTCCCAGGGTAGTTCCTACTTGATGATGTCCTAATTTCAGGGAAAACATGGAGGAATTGGGGAGCGGTTAAGAAAGGTCTTGAGCATTTTCCGGACAGCGGTTAAAAGTCAAGACAAACAAATGCCAGATAGAATTGAATCCTGATTTCTTGGGCTACGGATAGACAAGAAAATTCACCCTACTGAGAGCAAGGTTAAGGCAATTAGAAGGCTCCAGCGCCCAAAAACAAAGCAGAGCTGCAGGCATTCCTGGGATTGGTTAATTTTTACGCGGTCTTTTAAAGAACAAAGCAACTGCGGAACCGCTGCATAGGCTCTTAGGAAAAATACTGTTTGGTCTTGGGGAAAGTCAGAAAATAGGGCTTTTGAAGCAGTAAAGAACCTGCTCTCAAGTGATAGCCTGCTCATCCAATATCACGACTCATTACCCCTAGTGCTGGTTTGGCGCCTCCCTTATGGGGTGGGGGCTGTACTCAGCCATAGACTTCCAAACGGCACAGAAGCCCTATAGCGTTCTACTCTAGAACGATGTCCTCCCAGAGAGGAACTACAGCCAGTTAGACAAAGAAGCATTAGCCATTGTGTCAGGGGTCAAAAATTCCAGAGTATGTCTTTGGGCGGAATTTTGAAATCGTGACTGACCACAGACCGCTACTAGGATACTGGCTGGCGACCGCCCAACGCCTGTGGCACTTTCGCCACGATTGACCCGATGGACTATATTCTTAGCCGCTATTCGCATACAAGCTGCAGCATCGACCAGGAAAGAAGTGGGGCATGCAGACGCTAAGCCGATGCCCACTACCAGGGGCGCATCAAGACCCCACCCGGGACACCCATCCTACTTATTGACTCTTTGACTCTGGCCCAGTCACATCTAAGGAAGTGGCTCGGCATCATACCGGGACATTGTGTTAAGGACTGTACTCGGTTGGGTACAGAGAGGGTGTCAGCGCCGGGCGAACGGTTCAAAGAATTTGTTAAAAACGAGATGAGCTCTCGGCTCAAGGGGTGCCTGTTATGGGGTGATCGTGTAATAATTCCTGAAAAGTTAAGGGAAAGGTATTGGACCTCCTCACGAGGTCACCCAGGGATCGTAAGGATGAAGGGTTAGCTAGAAGCTATGTATGGTGGCCACTCATGGGCGAGATTGCTGAGAGGGTAGGGAAATGCCAGGCTTGCCAAGAGTCAGACCTCTACTAACAGCCCCAGTCAGAGAATGGGAAAAGCCCCAAGGGCCCTGGTCAAGAATCCACATTGATTTTGCTGGCCCTTTCACGGCCAAACGTTCCTAGTGGTGGTGCATTTTCTAAATGGTTGGAGGTCATACTCATGAAATCCACTACGGCGAGCAGTAATCGCAACCCCTCGCCACCTATTCGCAACTCACGGGTTGCGGACACTCTGGTGTCCGACAATGAGCCTCAATTCACGGCAGCCCAGTTTGAAGAATACCTGGCAGAGGAAGGCATCCGACATGCCCTCTCTCGCCTTTCCACCCCGCGTCGAATGGCCTTGCAGGCGTTCCGTCCGGGCGCTAAGGAGGCGTGTCCAGGCTCAAGCCAGGTGACTGGCAAACAAAATAGACTTTTCCTAGCCGTCCAGCACAGAACCCCAAGCACGCCACGGGAAAAGCCCAGCCGAATTGCTAATGGGGCGGAAACTCCGGTGCCCACTTGACCGTTTGAATCCCATTACACACCAGAGGGTTACAAGGGGAACTAGAAAAGACAAGGGAAATGAGCATAGGCGACGGGTGTGGGCCGAAACTATGGGGACGGCCCTAGTTGGTCATAGGACAAATAATAAAGATAACTGGCCAAAATCATGGTAGAGCTACCAGACAACAGTGTGTGGGCGCCACATAGATCAGTTAAGGAAACGAATAACTGACCAAACCAGAACCAAATGAAACAGATCATGACCAATACCAATTTGAATTCCACAGCCAACAATGACCGGGAGGCGCAAGACTTAGCTGAGGTCCCAGAGTTCCAGCGGCGCCATCAGGTTCCCGAGGAAACAGCAGGAAAATTCAAAATTAATCCAAGGCGGATGGCCAGAAAAAGTCGGCCAATAATCCAGAGCCCGATGGCCCAGAGAAAGAGCTGGGAGGAGAAAACAGCCCCTCCGACCAGCTCAAAACCCACCCAGAACTGAACCGCGAGGTCAGAAAGAACTAGAGACGCAGGTTATTTGCGTGACTACGTCGAAAAATAACATGTAAATATTTATGTAAATAGAGGCAAAGTGTTTTCTGGGAGGGGAGGAGTGTTATGTATTAATGTTGTACCTTTAAATATTTGAGCGGGAAATCAGCACGTTGCTGATTGGTCAAAACCTCCAACAGAACTGTATAAAAGGAGAGGGTTTTCGCCCAGCCTGTCGCTGGGTTCACCCTATATTAAAGAGCTGTTGTCACTACCCTGGTCTCCAGCCTCGTTACTTCCCGAACATAACACCCAGTCTCAGATTGAAACTCTGGATATCTTAGACTAAGATAATGACTACAAGACAGGTGCAAGCTCACTCCCATAGTAAGTATAAATCAGGGGACCCCAAACCCCGGTTTGTTGACCGGCACTGCCAGACAAACAAGCAATGCCCCATTGCTTGGCAACTGTCTATCTAAACCCGTTCCAGTCTGGCTCCCGGCCCGGTTACAGCACTGAGACGGCTTTGGTCGCGTTGGTGGATGATCTCTGGAGGGCCAGGGATAGAGGATGCTCCTCTGCCCTGGTCCTATTAGACCTCTCAGCGGCTTTTGATACCATCGACCATGGTATCCTGCTGCACCGGTTGGAGGGATTGGGAGTGGGAGGCACCGTTTATCGGTGGTTCTCCTCCTATCTCTCGATCGGTCGCAGACGGTGTTGACAGGGGCAGAGGTCGGCTCCGAGACACCTCACTTGTGGGTGCCGCGGTCGATCCTCTCGCCTTCTGTTCAACATCTATGAAAACCGCTGGGTGAGATCATCAGTGGCTTCGTGTGAGGTACCAGCTGTATGCTGATGACACCCAGCTGTACTTTCCACAGGCCACCCCAACGAAGCTATCAGTGTTGTCCGGTGCTTGGTATACGGGTCTGGATGGGAGAAACAGGCTCAGGCTCAATCCCTCCAAGACAGAGTGGCTGTGGATGCGGCATCTCGGTACAGTCAGCTGAGTCTTGGCTGACTGTCGGGCGAGTCATTGGCCCCGATGGCCTGGATGAGCGGCTGTCTTTTGAAGGTCATTGGCCGTCTCCAGGAGAGCTTTTACCAGGTTCTGGTGCGCCAGTTCGCCCTTTCTAGACCGGGATGCCCTATGCACGGTCACTCACGCCTCGTGACGTCTCGCCTGGATTACTGCAATGCTCTCTACATGGGGCTCCCTTGAAGGGCATCCGGAGGCTTCAGTTAGTCAGAATGCAGCTGCGCGGGTGATAGAGGAGCCCTCGTGGCTCCCGACACCTATCCTGCGCAGACTGCACTGGCTGCCTGTGGCCTTCGGGTGCTTCAAGGTTTTGTGAACATCTTCAAAGCGCTCCATGGCATAGGGCCGGGTTACGACCGCCTACTG
>NW_026682379.1:0-7036 GCF_028640845.1 Ahaetulla prasina | reverse complement strand
CTGAATGAAATACCGCTTGTCCTGGGCTTTTAGCCCCCAAGGATACTTAGCTGCCAGCCAATCTGGCTGTCAATGCTGGCAGCCAGAAGCCCCTGTGCAGAAGGGAGGTGGAAACTCTCCTGTACCTGACTGTATTTCCCTGATAACGAACGGTCATTAGGTTGTCGTATGTTCCTCCACCCCAATCCCCTGCCCAACAAAGAGAAGTTCCAAAAGTGCCAGCTGCAACTCAATGAGAAGCCAGTCCAAACCAGATTGTCGCTAGGTGTGGGACAGCTGGAAGACCTGAGGAGCACCCACCAGCGGTGACTTTCACCAGAGGCATCAAAATCCCACAGAATGGAGGGTGAGGGTAGAGCATGACAACTTCACACTGCCTAACTCTCATAAAGAGGACCTCATGCAGAGCCAGGCATTGCAACTGCTGCAAGAGGTGATCAGGATTTGAGAGCTCAGGAATCCCTTGCCCAGAAGCCTGCCCAGCCACTGCATGGAGAGACTGGCCAGGCAGAAGGATCTGCCATCTCCGCAGCCATGGCGGCAGCTTCTGTTGCTCCATAGGGGCAGCTCCATAGGGGCAGTTCAGCAGCCAGCTGAGGTGCCAAATCACTAGGGTTTCTCCACTGGGAGTAAAATACAGAGAATCCCAAAGTTCTGGGATTCTTCCTAGCCTAAGTCTGAAATCACATTCAGGAGTATGGAGATGAATGGGATGAGCCAGCCAAAGTAAGATGTATCACCATGGCCCTGCAGCAGAGTGGATGGTTACTCTTCACAACAACAGTGCCCCCAAACTAAGGAGCTATGACCCATTTATATTGACACTTCATCTGCACTTCAAGGACCCCTAGCCAAATGCAATTCATCCTGTGTAATAATTAATTTGCAGTAGTCAACAGATTCTAGGCAGCATGATGTTGATAGATTTCAAAAGACTCTTGTAAAAGTTTTTCTTTTTCCTCGCACATCAATCAATCAACAAGTCCTTCATAAAGTAAAGTAAATGTGTTTTTTGAGAGAGAGACTGGATAGACAGTTTGTATTTCCAGAGAGTGGTTCTTTTCTGGTATCTCCTACATATAAATGTAAACCTAAGTGGAGTTTTGCACTGATGAAAAGAATGTAATGGGATGGATCCATTGTGAATCACAAAGCTTAACGTTGCAGCTCTTTTTAAATGAGTCTTTGAAGTAGTAGCAGCAACTTCAGGTGTTTCCTATCCTCTAGTTGTTCTTACTTTCTTAAGTAGCAGATGGGTGAGTTTTACTTGTTAAAGTGAATTGACTTCTTTCAAAGGCATTTCCACCGTGTTGCCATAAATCAGTGGGAAAAGCAATGGGTGAGAACAGTAAATCAGCACCCTGGGCTTTGTCATTTTGCCATTCTACCTTCAAACTGTGAGTCAACATCTGTTCTCAGTAACCGTTCAAATGAAAAGGTGTTTTAAACATTTCCCCCCCCCCCCCCCAAATTTGCAGTTCTCTGACATTTTGAAAAGTGTTGGCATTAAGAGAAGATTTTGAACTCTTCTTCATGGTACCAATAACTTGCTGTCTTCCTGTCCTTGAGGCAAGGGGAAGGAAGGTTGGCATACTTTGCACTGCCCTGATTGACAAGCCCTACTGTGCCCCAATAATGAGGCCAGTAAGTAGCGATGTCCTTATTGTTTTAAATGTGGGACAAAATAAGGAAACTATGGAGTCTGTCAGGTGCAATAAATCAGGAACCAGATTTGTTCAAATAAGTACTAGTTTATTTCATGCTGCCTTTAAAGAAGAATCTGAACGACTACTAATAGTCAAAGCCAATTGGCGATAGATAAGAGTCAACGGAATTCAAGGTAGGCCGGACTTAGATCTCTTGTGAGCACATAGGGGCTCCAAACTGATGATGATGTGTGACCCTCTCTAGTCATGTCTTACAGATTCTCATCTTCATTTCCCTTCCCATGAAATATCACCAACCAGTGCAAAAATATCCCTCAGATATTCTCCTTTATGTGGGAGGGCAGAGGTTGTGGAGAGTTTTGATGGATGTTCAGTTTAATCATCTGTCAAACCCAGGACTAAGAGGCCCGATCCTCTTATCTGACAAGATGGGTGATGGGTGGCCTGGCAACTAAAGGTACGCTTTTCACCTTTTCTTCTGTCACTCCTCTCAGCCCTGTCAGATGATCCCCCAAGTTATCAGGATGGCAAGAGAACCATGTGGGAAAACTGGCACCTTATTTCCTGGTCTTAGATGCCCAGAATTGATTTGTGAAATCAGAAATCTAGTGGAGAAAGGGCTTTCTGACAGCACCTGCTAGACAACTTGAAAAATAGTTATCAGAGATTGGAGAAGGAGTTAGTGCAGTGGAACAGGAGATTCCATTTCACCAAATGATTCCGACCCCACATCAACTGCAACTGTCAGATGTTTTCAGGTTACTTTAGTACAATATCTATTCTAAATTCATTTGTATTTGGGAAGAATGCTAAATATTTCTCTTGTGGTGTCTGTGCCTCAGATTCAAAGTCACTTGGATTTGAAAGATCTGTGGAAGTAGTAAAAGAAAAAAGTCCTACAAAACTTTTGAGAGCTTGCCTTCAATTTTTATAGCATCATTTTTTAACCCCACACACGTGAGCCTTCTTCTAGCAAGGTATTAACACCTTGATGCTGATGGAAATAAGATGTCATAATATCCCTTATGGAGAGAGCTGTTCAGATGCTGCTACTGAATCAGTATGACACATTTTTCTCCATTGTACATTTTATTATGCTTGGCATTTGAAGTTTATATTCCTGTTTGCAGCCATGGTTTGGACAGAAATGGCCCTTCCTTCCTTCCTTCCTTCCTTCCTTCCTTCCTTCCTTCCTTCCTTCCTTCCTTCCTTCCTTCCTTCCTTCCTTCCTTCCTTTCTTTTTAGGTGAGATTTCCAGGAATCTAGCAAAAGTTTGTTCAATCACTATTGCCATTAGGAGGTTTTGAGGTCTGAGCCCTCCTCAGGCAGGTAGTATGTAGTTATTTTTGATGGTCTGGAATATTGCTGCCAATGTTTCCCTGCTGTTTCTTTTTTATTGGTTATGGTACTGTAGTTATTTTGGTCTCTGATCATAAATCTATAAAGTAAAGTTTCAGGCTAGTTTTAAAGACAGGTCTGAAGTTTATAAATTGTTAAAAAAAACTTGACAGGGATAGAGTGGCAGCTGTGAAATGAAATGAAAGAAGTAGTCTACTCCCAGGGTCAGCTGTTAGGCCACTCATAACTACAAGTTCAATACTACTCTTTAAGGGCGCTAAGCAGCCAGAATATGGCCTATCTCTTTCAGACTGGTGCTAAAGCTGTGTTAAAAAGTAACTGACACTTCCATTCTTTCCAACTCTGGTAGCTTGGGGATGAACGGCAAGATCCACTAAACGTGGCAGAGAAGTGAGGAAGGAAGGCTTCTTATCCAGTAGATTTTCAATTTAATGGATCAACTCTGTGTAATCAGAGAACTAGTAAATGAAACTGTACTTTCAAAGCAGACAAGCTGTGGGAAAGTGTTCAGGAGCCCAAGAGTCTGTGTGTCCCCATAACAACTTAAAATTGCTGCTAGAAGCTGGCAAGATCCCAACATTTGACAGTATCGGCAACCATCCTGTTGATGAAACATTGTAAATTGTGTCCATAGCAAGTGTTGAGCTAGAAGGATGGAAATGTAATGTACCTTTAAATGTTTAAGGGAAACAAGCACGTTGTTGATTGGTTGAAGCCGCCGCTAAACTGTATATAAGAGAGGTTTTTCCCAGCCCGTTGCTGGGTTCACCATATATTAAAGAGCTGTTGTCACTACTCCTGGTCTCCTGCCTCACTGCCCAAACTTAACACTGGCGACGAAGGTGGGATCTCGAGGCTGAAAGCACCAGGAACGAGCTGAACGCACGAAGAACCGAACCCAGCAAATTCAGGGCGGAAACAGCGATGGCCAGCTACACACCGCCTGCTTTGACCCATCCAAGGAGAAATGGGAACGATATGACCCGCTTCGAGAGCTTCCTCGAGGCAAACGAACTGCAAGGAGTTCCAGATAACAGAAAAGGGCATATTTCCTGAGCCACTGCGGTCCCGAGGTCATCGACATCGCTGAAGCCCTGGCAGAGCCAACGCCGTACAATCGGTATCGTGGCAAACTCTGCAAAATCTATTGAAGAACCATTTTGCCAACACCGTCCAAATATGTACGCGCTTTGAATTTGGAGAGCGAGACAGCAAGAGGCGAATCCATCAGCGATTACATGGCCGCCTGAGAAAGCCTCCAAAGATTGTGGGTACCGAGACTTGGATGAGGAACTGTTAGAGCAACTCATCCGTGGGGTCAGAGACATTCGTTTATGGGAGGCGGCTGCTATCAAAAGCAATCTAACGCTGGCAAACGCTCTGGACGAAGCCAGAGCTCATGAGATGTCCACCCAAGCGGCGGAAACCTACAAAAGCCACTCACGCCAACGGCGAGAAATCAACCCCGGTCCACAACGAAGAAATCCAGACCGAATCAGACGGCGAGGATGAGGAAGGAGTTTCCTCACCGAGAAGGGGCAAAGAAGACCGGGATGAATGCGGAAGTTGCGGAGGGCAACACCAGCGTCAACAATGCAAGTTCAAGGCTACATGGCGTGCGAGAAGAAGGCACCTGGCTCAAGTCTGTCGAGCACCCCAACCTTCCGCTGAAAATTCAAACCACCAATCAGAGCGTGGGATCGGCAAGGCGACCGTGATTGGTCAAAAAAAAAAGTAGCGAAGTCAAATCGAGCGACCGTAATAATAGGTCGTGCAGCAACCCGCGTAGAGAAGAAAATCTTCAAAACCGAAAATCGAAGGAGTGCCGTGCCGACTAGAAGTGGACACGGGTCAGCGATCACAATCATGTCCTGGGACATTTTTGAAAACTATGCGAAAATCGCCAAACGCAAACTGCAAACACAGCGCTAAAGTTCAAGACTACCAAGGGAATCGCATCCCTGTTCGAGGGACAACCTCCGTCCGCCGAGCACGGACCACACAAGAAGACCCTGCCCATCACGATAGTCGAAGGGACCCTGCCAAGTTTGTTGGGACTAGACTGGTTCCGCATTGGGCATGGGAGTGACTGGCATCTACAAATGACTTTAACCTAAAGGACACACTCATGAACGAATTGAAGATGTTTCAAGGACTGCCTGGGCAAGTACAAGGGACCCCTATTTCTTCAATTTAGACCCCAGGTAGCCCCCATACGGTTAAAAGCAAGGAGGGTCCTTTGCCCTTAAACCCAAGATTGACAGGAGATAGACAAGCTCATCAGTCAGGGATACTAGTGCCAGTCGATCACGCAGTGGAGCAATCGCCACCCCAGTGAAACCTGATGGGTCAGTTAGAATCTGCGCTGACTACAAGGCAACGTTAAACAAAGCCTTGCAAAAAGCGCTTACCGGTCCCGTGGTGCAACACTTGCTGCACTCGCTGGGGCAAGGGCGCGTTTTGCCAAATTAGATTTGGCCCAAGCCTATCAACAACTGCCTGTAGACGCCAACACAGCCAAGCCCAGACAATTGTGACTCACAGAGGTGCTTTCAAGTGTACCCGTTACAGTTTGGGGTGAGTGTGGCACCTGGTCTATTTCAAAATTTAATGGAGCGACTTCTGCAAGGGCTCCGGGGTAGTCCCTATTTTGATGATGTATTGGTATCAGAAAATTTAGAAGAATTGGGGAGCGGTTTGAGAAAAGTTTTGGGCATTTTCCGTCTGCGGTCTAAAGGTTAAAGTGAACAAATGCCAAATAGGGTAGAATCCGTAGAGTTCTTGGGCTACAGAATAGACAAGGAAGGAATTCACCCCACTGAGAGCAAGGTCAAGGCAAGAAAGGCTCCAGCGCCCAAAAACAAAAAACAGAGCTACAGGCATTCCTGGGTCTAGTGAACTTTTACGTGGTCTTTTTGAAAAATAAGGCAACCGTTGCCGAGCCGCTACATAAGTTACTGGGAAAGAATACTGTTTGGTCTTGGGGAAAGCGAGCTAGGGCTTTCAAGCAGTAAAAACCTACTCTCGAGCGATAGCTTACTGATTCAGTATCATAGCACAATGCCATTGGTATTAGTTTGCGATGCTTCCTTACGGGTGGGTGCTGTGCTCAGCCACAGGCTTCCAAATGGCACAGAAGCCCCAATAGCCTTCTACTCCAGAACGATGTCCTCGAGAGAGGAACTATAGTCAGTTGGATAAGGAAGCTCTAGCTATAGTATCAGGGGTAAAAAGTTTCACGAATACGTTTTGGTAGAGACTTTGAAATTGTTACAGACCATAGACCACTGTTAGGGTTACTGGCTGGCGATCGCCCAACGCCTGTGGCGCGCCCAGATTGACCCGATGGACTATCTTTAGCACCTACTCCTACAAGCTGCGGCATCGACCAGGAAAGAGTTGGGGCATGCGGACGCGTTAAGCAGATGCCCACTGCCAGGGGCGATCGAGACCCCACTCCGGGACGCCCATACTGTTAATTGACTCTCTGGACTCTGGCCCAGTCACGTCTAAGGAGGTGGCTCGGGCATACCGGGACATTATTTTGAGAACTGTACTTGGTTGGGTACAAAGAGGGTGGCCACGCCGGCGGCGTTTTAAAGAATTTGTAAAAAACGGGAACTTTCGGCTCAAGGGGTGCCTGCTATGGGGGATCGAGTGGTGATCCCAGAGAAATTGAGGAAAAGGGTGTTGGATCTCCACGAGGGTCACCCAGGGATCGTGAGGATGAAGGGTCTAGCGAGAAGCTATGTCTGGTGGCCTTTAATGGACTCGGAAATTGCTGAAAGGGTAGGGAAATGCCAGGCCTGCCAGGAGTCAGACCGCTACCCCAACGGCCCCAGTTCGGAATGGGAGAGACCCCAAGGGCCCTGGTCTAGAATCCACATCGACTTTGCCGGCCCCTTCCACGGCCAAACCTTTCTAGTAGTAGTCGATGCCTACTCTAAATGGCTGGAAATCATTCTCATGAGATCCATGACAGCCGAGGCCGTGATCTCAGTCCCACGACA
>NW_026682378.1:0-7039 GCF_028640845.1 Ahaetulla prasina | reverse complement strand
TCTGTCAGCTAAGCATTTTGTTCTAGAGATGAGTGTCTTGGCTACGGAGTTGATCTGTGCTGGGTGGTGGTGTGAGAGTGCATGCAGATAGCGGTTTGTGTGTGTTTTCTTCTGGTAGATAGTGTGTCCTAGAGCCATTGGGTTTCTTGTAGACTAAGACATCTAGGAAGGAAGTTGGTTGTTAACTTCTGTTTCCATGGTGAACTGTATTTTGGGGTGTAGGCTATTGAGTGTGTGAGGAAGTTTTCAAGTTTTTCTTTCCGTGTGGCCAGATTATGAAGGTGTCGTCTACATATCTGAGCCAGAGTTTGGGTTTGTGATCAGATTTTTCTAGTGCTTGGGTTTCAAAGTGTTCCATGTAGAGGTTGGCAATGACAGGTGAGAGGGGTGATCCCATGGGTGCGCCTTCTATTTGTTTGTATTTTTGTCCGTTGTAGATGAAGTATGTGTTGGATAGGCAGTGGTTGGTCAGATCTAGTATGTGCTTGGGGGGGTTATATTTGTTTTGGATAGCTGTCAAGGCTTCTTTGATTGGCACTTGGGTGAAGAGGGATATGACATCAAAGCTCACGAGTAGGTCGCTGGGCTGTAAGTTTTGTTTCTTTATGATCTCTATGAACTGGAATGAGTTTTTTACGTGTGAGGCGATGGATTCTGCATAGGGCTGTAGTTGGTTGGCAGAAATTTGGCTAGGTTTTGTAGAGGTGAGCCTATGGAGCTGACTATGGGTCTGAGTGGGGTTCCTTCTTGTGTATCTTGGGAGGCCGTAGAGCTTAGGGCATCTGGATGATTTCTCGGGGCCTGTCTGCACCCCCAAGTGGCATGCATTAAAAATGTGTAATAATCGCTTAATCCTAAATCATAATAGTTACCTTTAGCCTACAGCTGCCTTCAACAATCCGGTGGGTGAGGCGAGATTCTGCGTTTCCTGCGTTGTGGATTCTGTGGAACCAATTTTCCACAGAAACCGATTGGAAAACTCTCTTAACTTTTATAGCAGCAGCCTCTGAGGGAAAGCAAGCTATGTTTGATTGAGACTATCAGTCAGCGTGACCTCGCGCCGGAGCCAATATAGTGGCTAGTATTTCAACATTCATCCTGGATGGTGTTTTTTGTTGGGTTTTTTTGACGTTCTGATTATATACACCACCCACAGTAAATTTGTGTCCTGGATAAGAATCATTATGAATAAGGTGGAGGAACTTAACTGCCAAAACAAGCAAGGAATTTTGGACTACCACACTTGGCACATTGCCCTAAATCTTGTAATTTTCTAAAGCTGAGAGGCAAAGATATGAGCATCTAACCCTCTTACTGCGTAACCTATCATGTTTCTTCTTATCTATCTATCTATCAATCTATCTATCTATCTATCTATCTATCTATCTATCTATCTTTATTATTTTTGCAAATAATTCAAGGCAATGAACACAATTATTCTTCCTACTTCTATTTTTCTCCTGATGACAACCCTGAGGTGGACTGGGCTGAGTGAGAGGGACTGGCCCAAAGTCATCCAGATGGCTTGCCTGGGTAAGGTAATACTAGAACTCACTGTAATGTATTACTGTAAGTTTTGGCGGGAGTTTTAGGCGGGAAATATCTCGTTTCTGATTGGATGCAGCCTCAGGCTGAAGTGTATATAAGGAGAGGTTTTTCTCCAGAGTTTTGCTGGGTCACACTATATTAAAGAGCTGTTGTCACTAACCTGGTCTCCTGCCTCGTCAATACCCAAACTTAACATTGGCGCCGAGGTGGGATCTTGAGGCAGAGCACCAGAACAGAGCTGAACTCACTCGAGAATCAAACCCAGCAAGGTGACGGCGAATGCAGCGATGACCGGCTACACGCCACCCACTCCGTTTGACCCTGCCCAGGAGACATGGGGAATATATATGACCCGTTTCGAAAGTTTCCTGGAGGCAAACGAGTTACAGGGAGTCTCCGACAACCGCAAACGGGCTTACTTCATAAGCCACTGTGGGTCAGCAGTCATCGCCGTCAGAAGCCCTAGCGGAGCCAACACCGCTACACTCCGTATCGTGGCAGACCCTTCAGACCCTCCTGAAGAATCACTACGCACCAGCCCGTCCAAATCGTTCGGACAGTGCGAGTTTGGGGAGCGCAGGCAACAAGAAGGCGAGTCTATCAGCGACTACATGGCAGCCCTGAGACAAGCCTCCAAGCATTGCAGTACCGCGATCTGGACGAAGAGCTGCTGGAACAACTTATACGGGGGTCAGAGACATCCGTTTGAGGAGACGGTTGCTAGCCAAGAGCAACCTGATATTGGCAAACGCCTGGACGAAGCCAGAGCCCATGAGATGTCCAACCATGCAGCAGACACCTTACAAAGCGACTCACGCCGATGGCGGGCGCAAAGTCGAGCACAGTCCACCACGAAGAAACCTATCGTGAGTCAACCAGCGAAGAGGAGGAAGAAGTCCACTACACCGGAAAATCGACAAGGAAGACCCGGAGGAATGCGGAAGTTGCGGGCGACATCAGCGCCAAAGATGTAAGTTCAGGGCGCCATTTGCGGCGGTGTGAAAGGAAGGGCACCTGGCTCAAGTCTGCCGAGCACCCCAACCTTCCCGCCGAAAATTCAAATCGGCCAATCAGAGCGGCTCTGAGTCAGAGATGCAAACCCCATTCCCGAAATTTCAAACCAGCCAATCAGAGCGCGAGATCGGCGAGGCGACCCGCGATTGGCCAGGAAAGAAAGAGCGAAGTCAAACCGAATGACTGTTACCATAGACCACGCAGCTACCCGCATCAAGAAAAGATCTTCACAAACCCGACAATTGAAGGCGTACCGTGCCGACTGGAAGTAGACACAGGATCAGCTATCACAATCATGTCCTGGGACACTTTTGTGAAAGCCTTGCCGCACATCGCAAAGCGCAAGCTACAGAAACAACGGCTCGGGTGCAGGATTACCAGGGCAACCGCATCCCTGTTCGAGGACAACGACCGTCGAGGTCAAGTCACGGGACATACGAAAAGACCCTGCCCATCACGTTAGTCGAGGAACCTTGCCAAGCTTGCTGGGGCTAGACTGGTTCCGGGCGTTGGGAATGGGGTGACTGGCGTCCACCGAGCGGATGCAACCTGCAAAACGCCCTAATGGAGGAATTCGCAGACGATTCGAGGACCGTTTAGGCAAGTACAAGGGACCCCTATCTCCTTCAATTTAGACCCCAAATAGCTCCCATTAGGTTAAAGGCAAGGAGGGTTCCTTTGCACTCAAACCTAAAATCGACAAAGAGTTAGATAAATTAGTCAGCCAGGGATACTAGTGCCAGTTGACCATGCCAAATGGGAGACGCCAATCGTCACCCTATAAAACCAGACGGGTCCATAAGAATTTGCGCTGATTACAAGGCTACCTTGAACAAAGCATTGCAAAGAGCGCCTACCCAGTTCCAGTAGTGCAACACTTATTGCACTCACTAGGGCACGGACAAGTTTTCCAAATTAGACTTGGCACAAGCGTACCAACAGCTACCCGTAGATGCTAGCACAGCTGAGGCCCAGACCATTGTAACGCACCGGGTGCCTTTAAGTGCACCCGTTACAGTTCGGGTGAGTGTGGCCCGGGCTATTCCAAAATTTGATGGAGCGGCTCCTACAAGGGTTACCGGAGTCGTGCCCTATTTCGATGATGTGTTGGTATCAGGGGAAGATTTAAGAGAACTGGGGAAGCGATTAAGGAAAGTTTTGGCCATTTCTAGGTCGGCAGGATTAAAAGTCAAAGCAAGCAAGTGTCAGATAGGGGTCGAATCTGTTGAATTTTTGGGCTATAGAATAGACAAAAAGGATTCACCCACTGAGAGCAAAGTCAAGGCGATAAAGAGAGCCCCAGCACCCAAAAACAAGACAGAACTCCAGGCTTTCCTGGGTCTGGTAAACTTTTACGCCGTGTTTTTAAAAGACAAGGCAACCGTTGCTGAACCGCTGCATAAATTGCTTGGAAAAAACACTGTTTGGTCGTGGGGGAAGTCAGAGAATAG
Organism: Ahaetulla prasina; assembly: GCF_028640845.1. Classification (NCBI taxonomy): domain Eukaryota; kingdom Metazoa; phylum Chordata; class Lepidosauria; order Squamata; family Colubridae; genus Ahaetulla; species Ahaetulla prasina. Next base: position 3,026 of record NW_026682378.1, on the reverse strand, counting down.
GGCATTTGAGGCAGTAAAAAGTTTGCTATCAGCGATAGCCTGTTAATACAATACAACAACAGACTGCCGTTAGTATTGGTTTGTGATGCCCCCTATGGAGTAGGAGCGTACTAGCCACAGACTCCCAAACGGCACTGAAGCCCCTATAGCGTCTATTCACGAACGATGTCCCCGGCTGAAAGGAATTACAGCCAGCTAGATAGGAGGCTCGCAATAGTGTCAGGGTGAAAAATTTCACGAATACGTTTTTGGGAGAGATTTGAAATTATCACTGATCACAGACCGCTATTGGGGTTACTGGCTGGCGACCGCCCAACGCCAGTGGCACTATCACCTAGACTGACCAGATGGACTATTTTTTGACCGCCTACTCTACAAGCTGCAGCATCGCCTGGAAAGGAGCTGGGGCATGCGGACGCATTGAGCAGATGCCCATTGCCGGGGAAATCGAGGACCCCACCCGGGCACACCGTTCTACTAATTGACTCTTGGACTCGGGGCCAGTCACATCGCAGGAAGTGGCTCGGGCCTCCTACCGGACGTTGTTTTAAGGACTGTAATCAGTTGGGTTCAAAGGGATGGCCACTGCGGCGAAAATTCAAGGAATTTGTAAAGAAAAAGAATTGTCTGTGCAAGGGGTGCCTGCTCTGGGGGATAGGGTGGTAGTTCCAGAGAAGCTGAGAAAAAGTTCTGGAACTCCTGCATGAGGGTCACCCAGGAATTGTGAGGATGAAGGGTTTGGCTAGGAGCTATGTCTGGTGGCCCCTAATGGACAGGGAAATCAGTGACAGGGTTGGCGATGCCAAGTATGTCAGGAATCCAGACCACTACCACCCACGGCCCCAGTTTTGGAGTGGGAGAAACCCCAAGGCCCTTGGTCCCGCATACACATTGATTTTGCCGCCCTTCCACGGCCAAACATTTCTAATTGTGGTGGATGCATTCTCCAAATGGCTGGAGATCATCCTAATGAAATCCACAACCGCGGAGCTGTCATCTCAGCACTAAAACACCTTTTCGCCACGCACGGGCTACCGACACCTCGTGTCCGATAACGCCCACAGTTCACCGCAGCATTATTTGAAGGGTACCTGGCTGAAGAGGGCATCCGACATGCCCTCTCAGCGCCGCTTCCACCCTGCGTCGAACGGCCTTGCTGAACGTTTTGTCCGAGTGCGAAGAAGCGCTATCACGAAGCGGCCCGGCGATTGGCAGGCACAAATCGACGATTCTAACCGTCCAACACAGGACCCCTGTGTGGCCACCGGCCGCAGCCCAGCCGAGCTATTAATGGGGCGGAAGCTACGGTGCCCGCTAGACCGGCTACACCCGAACTACACAGGACGGGTTCAAAACAAAACCAGATAGAATCCGAGAGTTAAACATAGGAGACTCGGTGTGGGCACATAATTACAGCGACGGCCCTAACTGGAAGAGGGGAGTAGTCATAGACAAAACGGGCCCCAAATCTTATCTAGTGGGACTAGACGATGGCAGAATCTGGGCGCCACATAGATCAATTAAGAAACAGATTGAGCGATAAGGCAGAATTAGGCGAGAACAGCCCTGACTATGATTTAATTAACCCCACAGCTGACCGGAGCCAAGAACAAACAGAAAGCGTAAGCAAAGAACCAAACAGAGACTTATCTGAGTCAGGCGAGGTCCAGCGACACCTCCGGTCCCTCTAGAGGACAGCAGGTCCGAGCCGGCGAATAATCCAGGGCCGGATGGCCGGGAGGAGGAGCTCAGAGGAACGAAAAGTCCCTCCGGCAAGCTCGACTCAACTCCAGAAAGTGAACTGCGCAGGTCCGGGAGAGTCAGGAGACGCCCCACGTACCTGCAGGACTACGTAGAGAAGTAATATGCAAATATTGGCAAAGTGCCTTCTGGGAGGGAAGGAGTGTAATGTATTACTGTAAGTTTTGGCGGGAGTTTTAGGCGGGAAATATCTCGTTTCTGATTGGATGCAGCCTCAGGCTGAAGTGTATATAAGGAGAGGTTTTTCTCCAGAGTTTTGCTGGGTCACACTATATTAAAGAGCTGTTGTCACTAACCTGGTCTCCTGCCTCGTCAATACCCAAACTTAACACTCACCATCTCCTGATGATTGGACCAAAGTCACGCAGCTGGCTTTTATGCCTAAGGTGGGACTAGAACTCATTGTCTCCTGGCAATTGGCTCAACGTCACCCAGCTGGCTTTCAGGCAGAGGTGGGTTTCACCAGGTTCTGATCAGTTCTGGAGAACCGGTAGCAGAAATTTTGAATAGTTCAGAGAACCGGTAGTAAAAATTCTGTCTGGCCCTGCCGCCATCTGTTCTCTGCCTCCCGAGTCCCAGCTGATTGGGAGGAAATGGGGATTTTGCAGTATCCTTCCTCCGGAGTGAGGTGGGAATGGAGATTTTACAGTATCCATCCACTGCCATGCCCCCCAAGCCATGTCATATCCATCAAGCCACACCCACAGAACCGGTAGTCAAAAAATTTGAAACCCACTATTGCTTTCATGCCTAAGGCGGTACTAGAACTCACTGTCTCCTGCCTTCCAGCCTTGTGCCTCAACCAATACATCAAACTGCCTCTCATACTGTATCTATCTATATCCACCTAATGAATTTAGAACAGTTCTTGAATTAGCTGTTGTATTATATGTTGTGTAAAGCCAGGCACATATTTGGCTTACTCTATCGGATTCTGAAGTGTGCACAGAAACAACTATCTGCAGCCCTTCAGCTAAACTTTGATGTACATTGATTTTCCAGTGTTGGATCATGAGATTGTGTGAACCTATGACAAGTTGTTGCTAAAAACCAGGAGCTTCTGATGGGTGGGTTGCAAACACTCCATCCTACTGATGATTTCTTTGAGCGATAATGGAGTTTGAAGGACCGAGGGACATTGCGTGTTCCAAGCTCTCAATATCTTCAGCTACATACTGATCTGGATGTTTCCTTTTACCACTAACTCTTTTACCTTTTACCTCATAACTGCTTTCTCCAGTAAATACCCCTGCAGGTCATGGCCA
>NW_026682377.1:0-7040 GCF_028640845.1 Ahaetulla prasina | reverse complement strand
TCATGAGTCTGTACATTTACAGAAATGTATGATTCCTTATCTTGCATTTATTTGTGTATACATAACCACCCACTTCCTTCAGATAGGTTTTGGTGGTATATCCATAAGGAAGGAAGCTGCCCCCAAATCTTACCTTTCATCACCAAATTAAGTCCCTTATTCATTTTTGCATCTTTTACTTTCACAAACAATTTAGTAAACATTTAAAGAGAAGCAAATTGTTCAAATCTCTTTTAAGTTATAAATTTATTAACAATATGAGTCAAATTTCAGTTTGGAGATAGAAAATGAGAGCATGCTTCTGTTTTTGATAGAAAGGAAAGGTTTTATTTCTAGAAAAGAAAAAAGTTAGGGAACGGCCAAATATTTCTAATGCATTGTTTGATAGCATGGCTTAAGCAACAACATTCTTATTACCATTTAGATAGATACTACTAGCTAAAGTATTCAAATCTCTGCGGCCCCTTTAGATTAAATAAACACTAGAACAGATGCAGGTGAAATGCACATATTCCCCAGAAAAGCTTCTGCATCCTTAGCTGCTGTAGAGTGTAACCTTCCATTAAAAAAGGAATTATGCTACTTCATTTTCTACTTTGCTTAGCTTTCTAAATCCACATTTCAGGTTCTCATTCTGTTGCCCATTTGTTCAACCATGAAGAAATGTTGTGTTCCAAAATTACTTTCTTTCAGTATGCTTGCAGTATCTTGTCTGTCTGTCTGTCTTCAGATCATGATATGGAACATATTTCTGTTCCAACACTTTCCTTCCCCACCATGATGTCAATAATATCTGCAAACTAGAAGCCACTGAAGCACATATGAACAGTTCCTGAACACAATATGTGTGACATGGTCACTGGAAGCAGAATGATCCTGTAGATGTTTAAAATTATGAGAAAAATCCTCCTTTGGTTTGAAAAGAGAGAGCGAGAGAATGGGAGGGAGAGGTCTTTTGATCCCAGGGAGATGTTCTCTGGCAGAAATGAACTGAAATATACAGTTATATAGCTCCTTCTATTTTTTTTTCAATTAACAAAAGAGGGATTATTTGAAGTGATGGTATCATATGGCCAATCAACCAGAAGTGGCTCTTCTTTGGAAGTACTGCATTGCACCGGCTAACAGCTGGTTGCCATGTAGGTGCATTACCTGGTAGATAAAAGTGTGAAGTGGAGACGGCGAGAAGGACTGATGATGAGATGGAGAGGAAACTATGTATGGCAGCAAAATTCATACCGCCATGCAAGGTCTTTCTGCGTAAAAAAGGATAAAGATGAAAGTTTTGGCTCCCCTTAAGAAGATCCCTGTTCCAAATCTTCTGATTCTGAAAACATTTTGCAAATAGACTTTCACTGGGCTTGACATGATGGTTGATGCCTTCATGCTTCTTTGGACTCTGATGACACCAGTTTAATAGTATCTGATTTTGGCTAAACAACTTAAAAAGGGTTGTAGAGCAAAAAAGTTACCAGTTTCCTGGAGATGTAGACCAAACCTGTACAATCAGCCCCAATAGTTTGTCTGTTGTGGTCTGCCAGCAGCCTGCAGACCTGGCAGCAGAGTCGGACAGTGAGGAGGCTGAGGAGGATGATGGGCCAGTCCTGGAGTCAGGGGAAGGCCTGGACGAGGGCTCTGCATCAGAGGCAGAGCTAGGGCCATCTGGGAGCGATGCTCAGACTCCAGAGCCTCAGAGGCGGACAGCAGAGGGCAGAGGAACAGGAGGAACCTGTTCCTAGTGCATGCATGAGAAGAGCTGCCAGAAGGCAAGAACAGCTGAAGCAAAGGATGACTCGGGAGTAAGGCCAAAGATGATCGGCCACTCCCATAAGGCTTAAAAGAGCAGCAATGAGACATTGGGTCATTGATTCCATTGCTTCTTGTCAGCGTCTCTTGAACTCTTGAAGAAAAATTCCCATCACACTAATGGAAGTCTGCTAATGCAAAATTGGATCCCTGCTGAGCACCCAAATACCCAAATACTAGCACTGACTGGAAACCTGTGTTCTCATTTTCGTTTTTAATGTCGATCACTTCCTCATCTATCAGTGCAGCAATGCCAACAGGAGTTAATGGAACTTAGAGAGCTCTGATTATGTGACCTGGAAAAGCCAGGCTATCTTTCCAGCTTATGAGTTGCTAAGCTGCCTCTCTTCCTTCTCCGATAGATAGGTTTGCTGTCTGTAGTGTATGGTATCACATGTGTAATCATTTCAAAAGTTCAGGTGTCTTTGTCAATATTTCACTGGGTGAATTTTGAGTTTCTTAGCTGATGAAATGACAGTAGGATATGTGGGTTTTTTAAAGGTGAATTTGAGATATTTGTATTCCTATGGATGTGAAGGCCAGCAGCTTCCCTCCACCAGGTTTAAGGAATTGCAAAATACTTTTCCTCCTGCCATGGTTCCAATCAAGATTAGACCTCCCATGCTGGCTGTTTGTCCAAGAAAAACTTACAACACAAAGGCAATCTCCATAACAAATGTGTCATTTCAGCAATACAACAGCTATACCTGCAGCTAAGGATAATGGAGAATTTCATTTGCACTTCTACAATGAACAAACGAACAGGAATGGGATTATCTTTCAGTAATCATTTGTCCCATAATTTTACACTGGAATGTTGTCATGCAGATGAAAGCAAACCAAAAGGAATCATATGAAAGGTTTCTATTAAGGGGAAATGCACACTAAAAGGTATGTATTAATTTAAAAGATATAACATAATATAAAGTAGGAAATTATTTGCAGAAAATGCAAATATTGGCAAAATGCATATGCAAACTTGCGTAATAGGAGAGATGCATGCAAACAAATTCAAAATGAGATTAACGGGTGCAGATTCAAGTTCAAAATGAAATTGATAGGTTCATCCATCATAAATTATTCAAGTTGTATTCAACTTACTGTCTCTTCAGATTCATTAGAGTAAAACTTTGATTGTGGCAGCTAGGGACTCTAGTCTAGAAGCACCTAATAGGCATCAAATTGAAGATGCTTGAGTTATGCACTACTGCTCTTATCTTCATCCCTATTACTCCTTTGGTCATTTTCATGGAGTTGCAACTTGATGGGAGGAGAGAAAATACTGATACAGCTAGATTTTAAATATGTATTTATGAAACCTCTTGATTATTAGCAAGTATTCATGCTAATTAAAAGATGAAATATAGATTCCTCTATGGCTTTGACAAGATCTGTAAGCAAAAATGGCTCTTGTTAGTACTTATGGAGGGACAGCCTATCCTCTCTGTAGGCTAATCTAGAAAATAAAAAACAGTAACTCAAAATAAAGGCAATGGCAAACCACTTCCATACTGCTGTCAAGCAAATATAAGGACTTGTCCATCAAGTTACCAGGAGTTAGGCTCCACTTGAAGGAGATTTTTCCTCCATCACCTCATAATATTTCTGAGCAGTATAAATCTGGTTCAGATCTCACCCAGAAATAAATATCCCTCGACTTTTTATTCATGATACTTTTTCTCCCAAGGCATATTCAATCATTTATTTCAAGCCTTAATCATTTAAGTCTGCAAAATTGATTCAAAATAGAGGTCAGAGTACAGGTGTATCCTGCCTTAACCTGAGGAATGCTAATAGTGGTGACTGAACAGAGATTTTAGCAGGAGATTTTGAACTGAATTTCAGCAAGAGGACGAACAAAGGCATTGACAGCTAAGAAAATGCTATGTATCCAAAGGGAAATCATAAGTACAGCATCCAGAATCAATTTAAAATGAGAAACCCAGAATCTAGGTGGGGTGGGGGCATTGCCAGAAAATTTTATTCTATCTTCCTAAATATCTATAGATATTAGAAACATATCTAATGAAGCACCTGGCATCCATTCTTACACTAACCCAGTCACTCTCCTAAGTTTTTCTTTAATGATATCCCCTGATTATCTTTTCAGATGGTATGATAATATACTTTAGGTGTTAACAACATTATCCAGAGTACTGGGCATTTTTCACTATATTTCCATGCCTCAGAGCTTTAAGAATGCCTCTTTTTTTCCCCACTGACCTCTTTTTTAAATTAATAGCAAATAGGCTTTGGGAGATGAATCATCCTATCTACTCTGCTCTTACTGTGATAGCAACAAACAACAGCTAAAGGAAAGGAGGAAAGTTCTATAATCATAAAGGGACTGTCCCATAGAATACATACCCTAAAGCAGGGCTGTCAAACTCCTGGCCCATGGGCTGGATATGTCACGTGCTGGCCACACCCACACCCAGTTTAGCGAAGGGTGTATGTGTGAAAGTCCCGATACCACGTGACGCAGCCGTGATGACATGAGTTTGACACCCCTTCCATAAAGGGAATTATTGGCCTCAAGAAGGTTCTCCATTTCCTACTTCTAAAACCATCTATTCTGGATTGATTCAAGTTAGGGATGGTGAGGGATGGTTGAAGAGAAAAGATGTGATGAAGGAGCTGTCATGGCTTCTGGCACCTTATTTATTTATTTATTTATTTATCAACAAGAACAAGGAAACAAGTAACGGTATAGACATAGATATGTAAAAAAAATGGCACAAATAAAAGGAAATAAATAAGCAAAACATACCCATAAACACATAGAATGATTGCATATAATTGGGAACAGTAGGACAGGGACAATAGGCACGCTGGTGCGCTTATGCACACCCCCTTAGGGACCTCTTAAGAAACATGAAAAGTCCACGATAGACAGTTTAAGGTGAAAAGTATGGGGATTAGAGAAACTAACAACAGGATCAGGTAGAGTGTTCCAGACATTTACTACTCTACTGCAGGTCATATTTCCTACAATTAAGTTTAGAGTGAATTACATTGAGTTTGAATCTATTGATAGCCCTTGTGTTATTATGGTTAAAATTAAAGTACTCATTTACAGGTAGAACATTTTGGTAAATAATCTTATGAACTAAGCTTAGGTTGGAACGTAGACGATGTAGTTTGAGGTTATCTAGACCTAAAATTTCAAGCCTGGTAGTATAGGGAATTTTATTTCGAGCAGAAGATTTGAGTACTCTTCTAGTAAAATATCTCTGGACCCTCTCTAATGTAATCATGTCTGAAATACAGTGAGGGTTCCGGGCAGATGAACAGTATTCAAATATAGGTCTGGCAAAGGTTTTATATGCCCTAGTTTGGAGCATAGCGTTACCAGAGAGGAAACTTCATAAAATAAGATTTACAACTCTTAATGCCTTTTTTGCAATGATGTTACAGTGATGTTACACCTTATCTAATGCTACCATAATTTGGAGAAGGCAATGAGATATGCAGTGATCTGCCAATGGCTTCATTCATAATGGAACATTACATTATTGGTAGCATGCTGTGAGAGAACATTTTAGCAAGCTTGTATTGTAACCATAACAACTGGTATATCTTGGATCTCAAAATAATAGCTAGTCCATGTTAAAAAATAATACTATAATGGGCATGTAGGATTAAAAACCAGATGATGCAATGAAGACCAAAATGATCTTCAACATTTCAATAATCCGATCATGTTTTTTTCCTTTGGATAGACCATTTGATTTGTCTTCTTATAGGTTCTTCATTTCTTCCCTTCCTCTACGGAGCTTCTCAGTCATCCAGGTCATGATTGTCCCAAACAGGTTTTTCAAAAGGCAGCTGGAGTTTCTAAATCCAGCTGCGTTTGAATACTTTGGGATTCCTTTATTTATTTATGTATTTATTTAATTTTGTCATAACAATATACACAAGCATAACACAAAAGATTATATAATAAATAAACATATATATGAGGAGAAACAAGGTAGTATAAGCACACACACACACACACACACACATATATATATATATATATATGCTTATACTACCTTGAAACAATAGGACAGGAATGGTAGGCACGTTTGTGCTCTTATACACACCCCTTAAAGTCCTCTTAGGAATGTGGTGAGGTCAACAGTGGATAGATTTTGAATAAAGATTTTGGGGTTATGAGAAGAGACCACAGAGTCAGGTAATGCATTCCAAGCATAGATAATTCTGTTACAGAAATTGTGTTTTCTGCAATCTAAACTGGAACGGTTGACATTAAGTTTAAATCTGTTAGTAGCTCTTGTGTTATTGTAGTTGAAACTGAAGTAGTCATTGGCAGGAAGGACATTACAATGGATGATTCTATGATCTAAACCTAGGTCCTGTCGAAGGCAATGAAGTCCCAAGTTTTCTAGACCCAGGATATCAAGTCTGGTGGAATAAGGTATTTTATTGGTTACGGAGGAGTGGAGAACTCTTGTCGTAAAATACCTTTGGACATGCTCAACTGTATTGATACCAGATATATGGTATGGGTTCCAGACAGGCGAGCAGTAATCAAGAATTGATTTGCAAATGTTTTATATGCTCTGGTCAGTAGCGTGGTGTTTTTGGAAAAGAAGCTACGTAGAATTAAGTTAACAACTCTTAGAGCCTTTTTTGCTATATAGTTTAGATATAAAAACTCCAAGGTCTTTGACAGGGTGGGGGTCATCTGTAAGGTAATGTCCATCAAGCATGTACTTAGTGATTGGGTTCTTTCTTCCAATATGTAAGACTGAGCATTTGCTGGTTGAGATTTGTTGTTGCCAAATTTTAGACCAAGCAGCTAGATGATCAAGGTCTTTTTGAATTGCAGATGTATTGTCAGTGGTATTAAAAAGTTTGACATCGTCAGCAAAGAGAACACAGTTACTTGAGATATGATCCTTCCTTCCTTTCCATCACCCATAGAAACCAGCAAAAATTGGTCCCTGATCATGGTTCTCATTCTTTGGTCACAAGAAGGTCACAAGAATAAGGAAAGTTTTAAAAGGTTCAGAGAAAAATTATTACTTCCCCTCTCTCATGTTCAAATATAATCCAGCCAATGCCTTCTAAAACATTCTTTTCCTACTAAAGATTTGTTTGCACCTCTTTTCAGCCTGAGGTTTTTTGGGGCTGTTCATTAGGAGCAAAATGGTTTTTCCCTTTGCTTTTTTAGTCCTCTATTTTGAGGATAGTGCTGTCAGTCTTCGCCTATTCATCTCATTGTT
>NW_026682376.1:0-7041 GCF_028640845.1 Ahaetulla prasina | reverse complement strand
ACGCATCCACAGCCACTCGGTCTTGGTGGGATTGAGTCTGAGTCTGTTCCTCCCCATCCAGACCCGCACGGCCTCCAGGCACTGGGACATCACTCAACAGCCTCGCTGGGGTGGTTAGGTGGAAATATAGAGCTGAGTATCATCAGCGATAGATGACAACTCACCCCAAGACCACGGATGATCTCACCCAGCGGCTTCATATAGATGTTGAACAGAAGAGGCGAGAGAACCGACCCTTGCGGCACCCCACATAAGAGGCGCCTTGGGGTCGATCTCTGTCCCCCCGTCAACACCGTCTGCGACCGGTCGGAGAGGTAGGAGGAGAACCACCGATGAACAGTGCCACTCACTCCAAGTCCCTCGAGTCGGCGCAGCAGGATACCATGATCGATGGTATCAAAAGCCGCTGAGAGATCTAATAGGACCAAGACAGAGGAACAACCTCTGTCCCGAGCCCTCAAGAGATCATCAACCAGCGCGACCAAGGCTGTTGGTATGTTCTATGTTTTCCAGAGGACTTTTGAGAATGGTTGTGATCATTGTTATATGAATATTTTTTATTATTAATAATAATTGTAATAATTGACATTTTAGCATTTTGTACTTTTAACGTTTTATTATATTGTGGAAGCTTGTGATATACCTAGAAGATTCAGTACCATACACATTTGATAGACAGATGATTGATTGATTGATTGATTGACAGTTAAAATTACAGTGGTCTAATTACAGAAGTCCACCAAATATAAAAATATGTAGCATCATCACAATCACACCTCCAACATTTCGCTTGGATATTAGGATACATACATGATAATTTTTTGGGATCTAAATGCCATCTATAAAACATCTTATAAAAATTTTCCCTTAAATTCTGTGCTTGTGTAAACTTAACATTTCTAACCCATTTTCTCCCATGTTTCCAACATTATTGGTTCCTGAATATTCTGTGCCCATTTTATCATACAATCCTTTACCAAATCCTTTTCGAATCTATTTCAAGCAACACATTATACAATCTCTTTATATGCTCCTGGGTCTGATTTCTAATTTGCTTTATTAAATTTTCCTCCTTTGCATTATACCAATTTTTGATCTTCTTTCCATCTAGCACTTATTTGCCCATATTGAAACCAAGTATAATTCCTCCTTCTTCATTTAATACCTGTAACGATTTTAATTGCAATCTACCTCCTTCAGCATACAAAAGTTCTTTATATGTAATCATTTCCTGTTTCTGTTCTATATTTATATTCTCTATTGCATGTCTAGGGCTCGCCCATATAGGAATCTTGTAATCTAATTTATAGGAATATTTATTCCAGACCATAAAGAGCACTTCTCAACACATGATTCTTAAAAGCCCTATCCACTTTTTTCCATAAAATAAATGCATGCCATCCATATAACAAGTCATAACCTTCTATATTCAAAATTCTTTCCTCTGTTAAGTTAAACCAGTCACTTATTACTGAAAGGGTTACTGCTTCATAATATAGTTTAAAGTTAGGCATTCTTAAACCACCTCTTTCCGTGAATCCTGTATTATTTTCATTTTAACCCTCGCCTTTTACCCTGCCATATAAATTTATTAATCCCTCTGCCAATCTTCCAAATTTTTATCCTTTTTAATTATAGGTATCATCTGGAACAGAAACAAAAATCTAGGTAACACATTCATTTTAATAGCAATCCTTCCCAATAGGGATAACTGCAATTTCTTCCAGCCACTCATATCATTCTGAACTTTTGCCATAGCAAGTCATAATTATTCTTATAAAGTTTCTTGTTCGATGAGCTAATATAGACCCTAAATATTTAACCTTTTTACTACCTCAAATCCTGTCATTTCCTCTAGTTTTTGTTTCTGTTGTATAGACATATTTTTAATTATCACTTTTGTTTTATTCTGATTTATTTTAAATCCTGATACCTTTCCATATTTATCAATTACTTCCAACAAAATCTACTTGAATTTATAGGATTCATTAACGTAACCTACTACATCATCTGCAAAAGCTCTAACTTTGTACTCATATTGTCTAATCTTAATTCCCTCTATTTTCATTAATTCTCGTATTTTATCTAATAATGGTTCCAGAGTCAAAACAAACAATAATGGTGATAAGGACATCCCTGTCTTGTTCCTTCATAATCTTAATAACTTCTGTCAAACTACCATTTACTATAATCTGTGCTGTTTGCTCTCCATAAATCGCTTTAATTATTCTAATAAAACAGTCTCCAAATTGCATTTTCTCTATTAATTTAAATAAAAATCCCAATGCAATCGATCAAAGGCTTTCTCTGCATCCAAAAAATAAGTGCGCTGAAGTATTCTTCTTTCCAAATATTCCAATATATTAATAATCTGTCTAACATTATTCCTCATCTGCCTCCCTTTTATAAAACCAGATTGATCAGTATGAATTCTTTGTTGTAAAACTAACATTAATCTATTTGCTATTATTTTTACAAAATCTTATAATCATTATTTAAAAGTGAAATCGGCCTATAGTTACCAGGTTTAGAGCAGTCTTGCTCCTCTTTTGGTATCAGTGAAATAAAAGATGTTTTCCATGACGGGGTATTCCCCTCCTAATTGTATCTGATTAAATAATTCTTTAAGTGGGCCTAATATTTCATCCTGTGTTTTTATAATAAGTTGCTGTAAGACCATCTGTACCAGGGTTTTCCCATTTTAATTGTTTAATTGCCTCCACTATTTCTCCAGTAGCTATCGGCCGGTTCAGCTCCTCCCTCTGTTCTAATGTTAGAATATTCACCTTATAATCTTTCAAATAATCATAAATGTCTCTATCCAATATTTTGTCTTTTGCATATAGTGCAGTATAAAATTCTGAGAATGCCTTTTAATTTTATCCTGTTGGTATATCTCTTTACCTTTATATTCTATTTTTTGTATGACACGTGCTTTCTGTTTCTTCCTTAAATTATATGCCAACCATCTCCCAGGTTTATTTGCATTACAAAAGGTATTATGTTTAGCATATTGTATATTCGTTGCCACCTGGTCTGCCATTAACATATTAAATTGACTCTGTAATATTTTTATAGCCTCCTTAAGTTTATGATCTTGTGGGTTTTGAATTAATAACTGTTGCTTCCTTTGAATTTCTTCTTCCAAATATCTACGCTGCCTTTGTTTATTATTCCTTTGCCTGTTGTCCAAGTAAATCAATATCCCTCTAATAAACGCTTTTCGCTTCCCACACAGTTCCTATAGGTGTCCCTTTGTACATATTAAAATCAAAAAATTCTTTTAACTGTTTCTTACAATAAGTTACATTATCCTCATATCTAAACAGATTTTCATTCAACCTCCATGTTCTACCACCTTTTTTCCCTTGTAATAATTCCATCCATACTGGGCTATGGTCAGTTAAACACTCGAAATATCTTCGCTTTCTTCACCCTAGAAAGCAAGTCCTTAGATATTAAAATAAAATCAATGCGTGAAAAAGATTGATGCCTATCAGAAAAAAAAGTAAAATCTCTCTCATCTGGATTCCGTAACCACCATATATCTCTAAACTCAAAGTCTTCCATCATTTCAAAAAAGGATTTTGGTAATTTTGCATGTATAGGTATCTTCTTGGAGGAGGTTCTCTTATCCTTCTTGTATCAATTACTCCATTCCAGTCTCCTAATAAAATAAACGAACTATAATCCCAGAGGGTCAACCTCTCATGTAACATTTTGTAAAACTTTTCTTGTTGCTGATTAGGTGCATAAATACCTATCAACAAAGTCTTTTTGCATATAGTGCAGTATAAAATTCTGAGAATGCCTTTTAATTTTATCCTGTTGGTATATCTCTTTACCTTTATATTCTATTTTTTGTATGACACGTGCTTTCTGTTTCTTCCTTAAATTATATGCCAACCATCTCCCAGGTTTATTTGCATTACAAAAGGTATTATGTTTAGCATATTGTATATTCGTTGCCACCTGGTCTGCCATTAACATATTAAATTGACTCTGTAATATTTTTATAGCCTCCTTAAGTTTATGATCTTGTGGGTTTTGAATTAATAACTGTTGCTTCCTTGAATTTCTTCTTCCAAATATCTACGCTGCCTTTGTTTATTATTCCTTTGCCTGTTGTCCAAGTAAATCAATATCCGTCTAATAAACGCTTTGCTCGCTTCCCACACAGTTCCTATAGGTGTCCCTTTGTACATATTAAAATCAAAAAATTCTTTTAACTGTTTCTTACAATAAGTTACATTATCCTCATATCTAAACAGATTTTCATTCAACCTCCATGTTCTACCACCTTTTTTCCCTTGTAATAATTCCATCCATACTGGGCTATGGTCAGTTAAACACTCGAAATATCTTCGTTTTCTTCACCCTAGAAAGCAAGTCATTAGAAATTAAAATAAAATCAATGCGTGAAAAAGATTGATGCCTATCAGAAAAAAAAGTAAAATCTCTCTCATCTGGATTCCGTAACCTCCATATATCTCTAAACTCAAAGTCTTCCATCATTTCAAAAAAGGATTTTGGTAATTTTGCATGTATAGGTATCTTCTTGGAGGAGGTTCTCTTATCCCTTCTTGTATCAATTACTCCATTCCAGTCTCCTAATAAAATAAACGAACTATAATCCCAGAGGGTCAACCTCTCATGTAACATTTTGTAAAACTTTTCTTGTTGCTGATTAGGTGCATAAATACCTATCAACAAAGTCTTTTTTGCATCTATCACCAGTTCAATAACAATAAATCTTCCTTGAATATCTGCCTCAATTAGCTTAGCTGGTAAATCCTTCCTGATATATACAACAATTCCATGCTTCTTTTCCAAAGCTGATGCAACAAAATGGTTACCCAATTTTGAATTAATTAAATATTTTGGTCTGATAATTTTATATGTGTCTCTTGCAAACAAATCACATCATTTTAAATTGTTTCAAGTAGTGAAATATTTTCCTTCTTTTCTGAGCTGAATTCAAGCCATTAACATTCCATGACAAGATTCTATTTGCCATTACTGGCCTCCTGAAGCTTTTACAGACAACGGAAGCTCCTCCTCCGGTATCTTCCGTCTAGCTCCTCCCACAGCTTCCATAATGGGATCCTGACTTTTACTTTGAGACTGTTGCTCTTCTTTACGCTTAAGGGCTCCTCTTGTCACCCTTTGCTCTTGTGGTTCCTCTAATACTGGCAGCAATAAAGGCTCTTGGGTCACCACGCCTTCTTGAGTCTCTTGAAGTTTTTCTATCACTTCTATTTCGACTTTCAAAACTGTAGAAAGAAAATCCTTTGCCTTTAAAACAGTGTCAATTCTATATCTCCTTCCTTGATAGAATAGTGTCAGTCCAACTGGCACCTCCCATCTGAATTGAATCTGATGTTTTTTAAGTTCTTGTGTAAAAAAAGCAAATTCCTTCCTGTCTCTTAACATCTTTGAAGGAATCTCTTCAACACCTTCAACTCCTGTTCTCCAATTTTTAAAGTTGTCTGATATGAAACTTGCAGAATTTGATTTCTCATAGTCCTTTTCACAAAATAAACCACAATGTCCCGAGGAAGCTTCTCTGTCTTGCAATCCAAGAATTAACTCTATATATTTTATCAATTTGGTAAGCTACCTCTTGGGGTCCGCTTCAATAAATTCAGCCAGTGCTTCTGATATAATTTTCTTAAATCTTCTCCACGCTCTTCTCGCATACCACGAATTCTAAGAGCTCCTTCCATAAGTTTATATTGTAATATCACAACCTGATCTTCATTTTGATCCACTTTTTTCTGAACACCTTTCATTTCGTCTTCTAAATGCTTATTTGACTGAGAGATCTGTTGCATTTCACTTCCAATCCTTCAATTTTTACTCAGTCCTTGAACTGCCATAAGAATATCTTCTCTTATTTTGCATTAAAATTCTCCATCATCTCTTTCTGCCTATCTTCAGAAAGTTTTAATTGTTCTTTCAATATTTCCTCAAGACTTGGTTCAGATCCCCTTCTTCCAGAAGGCTTTAAAGGTTTAGCTGCCATTCTGTCTTCAAAAGAATCAGGAATTCAAACTTAATAACTCTCCTTCCCTCCTTTCAGTATAAAAAAACTCCGTTTGTAACAATCCACAAATAACGCTGCTTCATCGTACTAAAAAATTTTTACTTTCACTTTTAGACGCCATTTTAAAAGTCAATTAATCAAAGACAAAGAAAGGTTTCAAGTTTCAAAAAGGGAGTCGGTACTTGCCGTGCTGATTCTGCATCAAAGTTCGAACGCTTGTGAAATTCCCGTCTGCTTGGAATATCAATCAATTTAATAAGCCTTCTAGAGCAGAAGCGACATTCCTCTCCTTTTCCCTGATAAAAACAGGGGCGTGCTGAAGTTGGAAGGAGTGGAATTCGGTGGGGTCATAAATCCAGGAAAATTCGCTCTTGGGAGCAAACCCCCTGTCAGGCCCGCCACTCTTCCACAATTCTGATAACCTCTTTCACCCAGAGATTATGCTAAGCTCAGTGAACAGTGATTTATTTTCTGTTTCACTGACTTTTACAATCTTCTAACACGGAGTGCTCTGTTAGAGCACCCAACAGGAGGGTGACTACATCTTTCAATTAGGTAATTTACAGCCTCTTACAGAATGCAAAATAATAAGAGTTGAAAGGGACCTTGTAGATCTTCTAGTGCAGCGGTTCTCAACCTGTGGGTCGGGACCCCATTGGGGGTCGAATGATGATTTGCCAGGGGTCGCCTAAGACCATCGGAAATATGGGAAGTATACTTGCGAGTCGAAGAATCGCTCAATCAATGGTTGACTCCACAAACCAGCTGCAGGCTCTTCAAATCACTAGCCGAATTCGCTTCAGGCGCGATAATTAAAAAGAGAAATCTTTGCTGATGTCTCCTCTCAAGCCAGCTGCAATCACTCCCAATCGCTGGCCTAATCTGGCTTCAGGCACCATAAACTTAATAGGAGGAGTCTCCGCTTAATGCCTCCGTCCTCAAGGCAATGTAAGCAGTTCAGATCGCTAGCCGATATGGCTTCAGCGCGATAAATT
>NW_026682375.1:0-24686 GCF_028640845.1 Ahaetulla prasina | reverse complement strand
TCCACGGCTTCCACATATGCGGCCACCCTTGAAAATGTGCCTAAATAGGACAGCATAGCGCGGGGCAGCTCGGTAGATGGGCCCACCCATGATCTCTGCTACCAGTTCACCCGAACTGGTAGTGAACCACCTGAATACCACCTCTGACTACCTGTAATATTTTTATTTCTAGATAAATCTATAGCCCGTTCTTTTCCTCTAAAAAGTTATTTATGTCTTATGGCTTTCAAAAACTTTTCACTTAAAAAAATAATCTTAAGTGAAATGGGAAGAAACTTTCTGCATCTTCCCTTGTACAGTATTCAAGGCATCGGTGAAAAGGATATAGAAATGTATAAAGCGATAATTCTTCATTAAAACCACACTCTGCCTTTGTGATCTTGTTCAAGTCTAGTCGGGAGTTGATTGGTGCAACCTGGGAATATTGTAACTGCTCCTCTGAAAGCACAGCTAGTACCTGAAATCAGAATTTCGTTCTGGAGCAACTTTAAATGTGCATCCAGAAATCAATGAAACCACGAGGAGATAAATGGGAGTTTAGAATTGTACCTTCAGGGACATTGGCAGTACACTTTTAGTTTCAAACAGTCAGCTGAAAAACTTTCCCTTAGTAAGTATCAGGAAATTGCAGTAAGAAAAATGACTCTGAGGAAGAGTTCCGAACTGCTTTCCTAAAGCTTAACAAAATTATTGGAAAACAACAAAATCAAAGTCTTCATTTTCTATCTGATTTTTAAGGTTTTGCTCGTTATCTCTAGAGATACTTATTATGGTAAATCAAAGATGAAAATGTATAATTATTCCCATTAGCACATCCAGATCTTATTCCCATTTGGAAAATTACAGTCAGATCAACATGTTGGATATGTAGGCATCTCTCTGTAAAATTTAGCTCCTAAAATATCCAGTAATTGTTAAAGCAACTATAATAGTCCTTGACTTATGATTACAATTAAGTCGAAAATGTCAGTTGATAAGCATGGCAGTTGTGCCCCATTTTACAACTTTGTCCACACACAGTTGTCAAGTGAATCACTCCAGCTGTTGTGAATCATGGTAGTGAATCTGGCGTTCTCCATTGACTTTGCTTGTTGGAAGCCAAATGCCAATGGTTACAAAGAAGATCCCAGTGCAATTGGCTTAACGGCATGCTAGTTGCCAAGCATCTGAATTTTGATCACGTGACTCTGTGGCTGCTGCAAAGGTTGTAAGTGTGAAGACCAGTAATAAGTCATTTTTTTCCAGTGTCATTGTCCACTCGTTATTATTACTGTTATGGTTGGTTGCATAGTTAGACAAATGTTTAGACTGGATTTGAGGTTTTTATTGACTTAGCAAGTCTTGTCTCTTTTCTGTTCTTCATTCGGTCATTCTTGTAGGTCAATTTGGTCTCTCCAATATTCAATAAGACTTAATGGCATACTAACTTCAGAGCAACTTCACTGTCCTTCAGACGTTCTTCCAATGCTTTTTTTACTTCTTCAAATATCTGGTATACTTAAAACATTCAATGCCTGTCTATATTCCGTGGTAAGTAGAGTCTTCAAGTAATAGAATCAATATGCTATTGAAGACCCACCCACGGCTAAGAAAGTTATTCACACATAAACATAAACATAAACAAGAACAGGTGGAAAACAGATGGAAAGCAGGAGAATCAACCAATCAGGGTAACACTATCCAAAAAGAACACCTGTTTAGCATCACTGCCAAAGTTGGAAATCTAGACAGCAATTTCTTAAGCCAGCTTCATTTCTGACTGGTTTCAGCATGAAGACAAGCAGCTTAAGGATGATGAGTAGAATTGATTTTTGTCCAACCATTAGTTCAGGATGTGACCCATTTGGATCAGCATTAAGATCATCTGCAGAAAAATATGTCATTAATAAATTCTCTTTCTTTCTCTCCCAATACACACACAGAAAAAATGCAGCTAGTCGAGTTATTCCAGTTCTATCTCTTTCAACTTCAAAGACAAGCATATGCTGCTGTAATGGACACATAGTAGTCCCCTTGAGTGCAATCTATTTCCACTATTTAGAAATTGTAATTGTGCAGTACTTATTTTATCATGTGAATAATTGTGCCCTTGGTGGAATACATTTCTTAAAATCGTACTTCAGTATGAATTAATCCAGCAAACCTGACTAGTCATATTATTTTTACACTGAATATCCATGTGGGTAATAATATCTACATATTGACTTTTCTAAATTTTGCTAAAGCTTCCAATATACAAGTGCTGGACAACTAGCAGTCTACAAGCTCTTGGTTACAAACTCTGGAGCCTCCTGGAATTATTTAAGATCAACCTAACAAAAGAAACAAGGTTATCTAAGGCATTGGGTAGGCTTGCCATACTAAAGGACAAAAATAGAAATAGATATCCTTGATAATTAAGCTCTCCATGAAAAAATGTCCCTCCCATTCATATCATGATGTTATGACCATACATATCTCTGGGCCATAGTTACCAGAATTTATTCAAGAATACTACCATATTTACCAATCTCTGTAACGTGCGAGTGAAGCTTGAATATACAAGTCAATGTATAATTATCTGCATTGAAACCTAACACAAAAATAGTTAAATTATGCTTGCTATTCTTCCTCACATTACCTACTCAATACATTTTAACAGCTTTACTTAACTTGATTTTGCAGTGGTATTAAGACTACAATGTCCATGCTGGCCTGGAATTCAGGGAGTTGCAATTCACATACATCTGAAGGACATGTTGATTTGGTAAACCACCACATGCCTGAACATAAATTAATAGCACACAGGGAGCAAAATTAAACCTTAAACTGCTGATTATTACAATACAAGTTACTGGATTTAATTCAGAGCTGTCACATGTGAAATTTTATTCAGGTAATGCTCCCAGGGTGAAGTAAAATACCACTGATGATTCCTTTCTTTTAGACTTTTAAAAATCTTTTCAAGAACTCTTCATTACGTTTTTTTCTCTTGTTGTTAAATATTTAAAGTCTAGGACTTACAGTACAGTTTAATACGTTTCCTACTTGGTGTCAGTTATAGATTCAAAAACCTTTGCCCAACATGGTTAAAGAAAGCTCCAAAGATCCTTTGAAAAGGTAATTGAGGGACGAAGTCCTCTCCTGTAAAAGTACATTGTCTTCATGGATTAGAAAAACAATCTGAATTTCTTTGTCTACAATTCTGTTATCAAGGGATAAGCTCCACTGGACAGAATGAAAACTATTTTCACGAAGAGTTCAGCTGTGCTGAATTCTACATATCTATAAAAAAAGAACAAAAGTGTTTCACACCAGCATCTCATTTTATTTTCTCATCTGATCTAATATTCTTTCAATGATTTAGTTAGCAATTTTCAGGACACACAAGCAATTCTCCCATGTTAAACCAAGTCATGTTTGATCTTGTTCCTCACCGCCTGCCTAAATTATATTCCAGAAAGAACAATGCAATTAAGAGAAGGCAGGGATTACCATGACTCACCTTGCCAGTGATGCTTGTAATCGCACATGCGTGATAGAGCAATCATCATGGCACAATACAGAGGTAGAATTGCTGCACAGAGCCGCCAGCTTTTCCCACGACCTTTTTCAGTGAAGCAGTGCAGCTTGCCAGCCAAGTAGAAAGTGGTAAAGCCAAGGCCTGAAAATGCAACTGCCAAAGGAAGAACAGAACAGGGAACTAGGAGGTGAAGTAGCACAATGCCACAATGCCAGAGAAGGTAGCTTATTGCTATAGAAAACAAGCTTTACAAGTAACATAGGCAATTATTCTATGCTATTAATTAGAAATTCTATCTAGGCATGTCTCTATAACTTTGACCTGAAACAAAAAGACATGAGTTCTACTATCTTGCTCTCCTGCGATTTAATTTTTTTTTAAAAAAAATCACATTCAGTTCAGGTTTAGCTCCTAACATTGGGCCACTCTATTTCTTCAACGCATTGCAAATAAGACCATTTCAGATTATATTGCCATTTTGCAATCCAAAGCCTGCAAGCTATTGTGTGCAATTATCAAAGAACTGGTTTTGATTTTTAATAACCCAAAAAATAGATTATCTGTTTGCAAGAAAAGCAAGAAAGTGAGATGAAACTCATACGCTGTATTAAATTATAATTGGATCCTCCTGTGGCAAATATTGGATTTAACCATGATGCAGATGTGATTTAATTATGTTCCAAAATATTATACTCATAACTGTGTTGGGGAGGCAGTTAGAAACAGCAGCATTCACAAATCCCATTTCTGAAAGGGAGATGACAGGAATCTTTTTTTTTTTAAAAAATGGTCTATAACTAATCAGTAATAAATCAACAGGGATGTTTGGCCTGCAATATGCGCTTCCTATCTCCTATTAGGGCACAGAATGAGTACACGCTGCAACATCTATAATTTCAACCTTGTGCTGCAGAGATTTAATTGACCTGGAACTAAGATTGTCCAGGCATATTTTCTCAAACATTAATTAGCTTGATAATTAAGTGTAGTACCCCATATATAAATATACACATATATGTTAATATATGTTTTTTGATCAACAAGGCAGAGAATACATCATTGAGGAGAAGGTTAATAACCTGGAAACTAGCAAAGGAAATTTATTTGTTAACCAACCATGTTTTAGAAATCAGGTGCAAAACCTAACTCTTTCTTCTTATTGTGATTTACAGTTTGCTGAATTCACTAAAACATTAGAATAGAATAGAATAGAATAGAATAGAATAGAATAGAATAGAATAGAATAGAATAGAATAGAATAGAATAGAATTTTTATTGGCCAAGTGTGATTGGACACACAAGGAATTTGTCTTGGTGCATATGCTCTCAGTGTACATAAAAGAAAAGATACGTTCATCAAGGTACAACATTTACAACACAATTGATGGTCAGTATATCAATATAAATCATAAGGATTGCCAGCAACAAGTTACAGTCATACAGTCATAAGTGGAAAGAGATTGGTGATGGGAACTATGAGAAGATTAATAGTAGTGCAGATTCAGTAAATAGTTTGACAGTGTTGATGGAATTATTTGTTTAGCAGAGTGATGGCCTTTGGGGGAAAACTGTTCTTGTGTCTAATTGTTCTAGTATGCAGTGCTCTATAGCGTCGTTTTGAGGGTATTTCATTATCATCATCATCATCATCATCATCATCATCATCATTATTATTATTATTATTATTATTATTATTATTATTAATTATCTCAATCATATTTCATTATTGAAATATGATTGAGAATCCCTATAGAAATAGGGATTAAAGTATTAGCCTTAAAACAGTCAACAATTTTTATTTTCCATGAGATTTCCAGATATTATCCACTAAAAAAAATAACATCCTTGCAGAAGTACAGCTGGAAGATTATTAGCTAATGACCTCCGTAGAGCAGCTGATATGTTACATTACTTTAATTAAAGACCTTATAAGATACTCTGTCAATAGAAATGAATTCCAAGTAACTATGCAGAAGAATACAAAGTTTTCACCAGGGGTTGGTGAGCAGATGTCAAGACAAAGGAACATTCTTGAGGGAAAATAATATTTAGTGAATTACTGCCACAGCAGTTGTGGTGTGTCACAGTAGCCATCTACCCAAATGCAGACTGATTTGTGTGTGTGTGTGTGTGTGTGCACGTAAATGATAGATAGATATAAAGATATAAAGATAGACAGATGTGTGTGTGTGTGTGTATCTTTATATCTATCATCTATCTATCTATCATTTAGCTAGCTATCTCTACCTATAATCATTTTAGAAATGTATAAGGCTGCCCAACTCTATAATAACCCTACCATGCAGCAGAAAAATGAAATAAACATCACCCACACTAAGTACCGCTGTACTCCGAATAACACCCACATCAAGCAAGAGGGAAACCCTACTCCTGGGTCTCCAAAGTCTTCCAGAAATAATAAGATCTTGACAGTTTTTATTAACATCCACAGAGTTGGTGCGATCTAATCTGAGATAGAACACTATTTTAAATGGAATGGCAGCAATATAAAGATCCCAAATGAAAAAGAGAATAGATAGTTAATATTGTATGTGTTTGTGTGTACACACACACACACACACCACTGTATATTACATTTAAAGGTCACTCAAAACCAAATGACTCTAGCAAGCTTACATATTAAAAGTTATAAGCAATAAAATAAAATAAAAAGGTAATAAGTATCTAGAATAATACAACATTGCACCCCAAAACTGACAGGAGTTCAGCAATCATTGTATTCCCAGGCCTGGAAAGCCAAGCCAAGCTTTTAAAGACTTACAGAATACATACCGTACAGATAAGGGGAAGACATATAGATCCTTTGGGGAATGTTCCAGAGGGCAGGCAAAGCTGAAATAATACCTTTACTTTCATTTAAAAATTGGTATTTGAAGGGCATCAAGGACCATGCCTACTGATAGGCTGATTTATGAGTACCATGTTGCTTAAACCTTCTCTGGTAGTACAGAAATAGTCCTGGGATAGGAGCTATCCATGAGACTTGCCTTCAGATTTCAATCTCAAAGTCTTGGCTCGCTTTAAAGCATTTATAGAGATTCCTAATTTTAAATATATATTTTGTTTAGAATAACTTTTCGTAAAGGATGCTCTGAATAGAATTCCCTGTGTGAAGCCGTTATAAGTAACATCTTGGGAAGTGTATTATTCAGCCAAAGAAAATTTGTACCGTATTAACAAATTGTTGAAAGGGACAGTGGCTCAGGAGCTAAGGCGTTAAGCTTGTCGATCGAAAGGTTGGCAGTTCAGCAGTTCGAATCGATAGTGCTGCCATGTAATGGGGTGAATTCCCATTACTTGTACCAGCTTCTGTCAACCTAGCAGTTTGAAAGCACGTAAAAAATGCAAGTAGAAAAAATAGGGACCATCTTTGATGGGAAGGTAACAGCGTTCTGTGCACATTTGGTGTTGAGTCATGCCGGCCACATGACCACGGAGACGTCTTCGGACAGCGCTGGCTCTTCGGCTTTGAAATGGAGATGAGCACCGCCCTCTAGAGTCAGAAATGACTAGCACGTATGTGCGAGGGGAACCTTTACCTTTATCTTTACCAAACTGTTAGTTAATGGATTTACTCAAAGTCTTTGCTTCTGACTCAGTTTATTTCAGGAAGTTCTTTAAAAACAGCAACAACAACAGTGTTTAGACTGTACTTTTTAACCAAGTCAGAAGCATAAACCTCAATACATAAGTCTATTCTCCTGAAAGTAACTCTTAAGTATGTCCAATGTACATAAATCTTGCAGTTAACCAGCCTGAAGTACTTCTGATGTACTGATCCATTTTCCCACATAGATAAAACTGCGAAGCATTTCTAGCTTTATATTTCCTTTTGTAAAGCATCAACAGGTGTACATTTGACACAGAAAAAGAATTGGCAGATTTAGTTTGGGTAAATTTTAGTTTTTTACAGCCTGGTGTCCTTCTATATGAGAAAAGCTAAAATACCATAATTGTGGCTAGTCATCTTTGTTCTGATCAGTTCTACCAACCAAAATGGTTGTTAGAGAAAGGCTAGAACCTAGGAATGTAAAAATAAATGCATTTGGGGGGAGCGGTTGAGACATAAAAAGCCTCAATAGATTCTTCCAGACTACGGAAGGCCATAACAATTTGGCATTCTTAATTTTTGCAGGAATTATTAAACAACAACATTAGGGAGATGTGTTCAGGACTGGTTACACTAAAAATCAAGTTATATCAGAGGTAAAAAAACATAATTATATATAAATATAAGGTGTACATTACAAGTATAGTAACTATGCAAGTTAAAAAAAAAGCTTAAGAAAGAGTGCATCCAATTACTAAATTGGAGGGCTGCAGACTAGAATGAAAGGGGGGGTTCAGGAAGAAAGCAGTGGCAAATTACTTCTGGTGTAATTACTTGCTGATTTCTGCCAAGAAATCAACAACAGAGATGCGCTCCTGTTGTTACCAAGTCTTGAGCTCAATTCGCGAGAGATTTTATCTTTGTGTTTAAAATATGTTAATATAACATCAAAATCTACAAAGCATCTCCTACTGATCTGGAGACGTTTTTAAAACAGGCAGAAAATAATATTGGAAAGAACAAAACAAAACAAGAATCCAGGCATCTTTTCATTATTCACACATCCTGAACCTGTTATGGCAGACTTATAGAATATTTCTCCTAATGTGCAAAAGTGTTCATGAGCTTGTTTGTTTATTTATCCCCATATAGCAGAGGTCATAACTATTTCCCATTAACTTATTCATGTATAGTAATGCATAAAAAGCCAGGAATGTGTTTTTTTTTCAGTTTAAGAATTTTTCTGGCCTTTTTAGAAACAATACAGAGTGTTGTTGCTTTAAGCAATAGGTCAGCGTCAATGATAATAGAATAAAAATATATTCCTCATTTTTCTGGAAGAAGAAACTTGAATGTTCTGGTATGCACAAGAGTGTATGTGTGATCACCATGTCAAGTGCATATGCCCGAAGGATAAATTCCAAGATGTATCCTGAAATGATGAGAAAAGTGATTTAAAAGTCATTCTAATAAACTAAATTGGCTTTTGGAAGGAAAGAGAATGAATAAATCATTCCGTTTTTTGAAAGATAATTATGAATGTCCCCATGCTACACTTCAAGGAAGTCAATTATAAGTACAGAACTTCCTTGAGCTTTAACTTTTCAGAAAAATATCCTCTCTGGAGGTTTTATAAAGTACAAGATGTGCTTCTTTTTTCCCCTTTCTACAAATACAAAAGATAATAAGAAAGGGACACAAATTAGTTGATCCATGGGACATATAAGCCCTTTTATGTTAGACTTCAATGTTTAGGGCGGAAACTCTCTTGTGGAAAGGAATTTGAAACAAAATAGGCTGAATTTTATTAATATTAAGTTAAAACTAACAAGGTGGTCTTGACTCAGGAATCTTAGTACCAGACTTGGGTAGCTCGCTCTCTCTCTCTCTCTCTCTCTCTCTCATAATTTTTTTAAAAAACCTGTGAAGTTAACATCTAGATTGGGGAGTCCAAAGGATACAATTCATTTCTACAATGTATATTGAGTTGACCAAGTACCCATTTCTTAAAATATTTATTGGGAAGGATTACGGGAATTTAAGGCTTAAACTTTTCAGTCTTAGTCCAAGAATATTGGCTGGTTTACAGTTGTTTTTGCCTTAGCCTGTTTGTGGCATAGCTGATTTAATTTTAAGTCAGCGTTATATCTGGTACAACTTACAAATAACAAATTTCTGAAGGTTCTCATAGAATTGGGGTTAAATATCAGTGGCATTGGGGTGTAAATCCCTGCAAGGATTGTCCTGCAAAGCTGGGAGTACTGAAACACCAAGTAATGATTTAATAACTTATTACCCAATAACAGTAGTGGGTTTCACTTACCTTCGCTACTGGTTCAGAACTGTGAGCGCACATGTGTGTTTGCGCTCACTTCACTCACAGGTGGTGCTTCTGCGCATGTGCAGAGCATCCATGATGATGTCCTGGTGAGTGGGCGAGCCTCCCACGCTGCCACTACCAGTTCGGCTGAAGCAGGCGAACCGTAGAAACCCACCATTGTCAGATAAAGGAGATCTCTTCTTTAGCCGACTTCCAGGTCAGAGAGAAAATTCTATGTTGTTTTGGAAGATGGTCTTTTGGAAGATAATCTCAAGATAACTCTGGTTATTTCAAAGTTTATATTTGTAGCCTGCAAAATGTTTAATCTGTTGACAGTAAAGTAGGATATACATGACCTCAAGTCTTTTTCTTATGCACATTACACCGTAATTTATATTATAAGCTGTATTGTTTTTTTCTTTAATTAGGCTTGAGTCTATGATCTGCAAAGAAGTTTGACTGACCGGCCTTAGCCTGTTGTGTCAAACTAGCCACTGTAATTTGCAAACCATAATTTCTATTTTGGTGTGTTGATAAAAAGGCCACTTTATATTATTCCACAGACCAATGGTTAAAATAACTAATTCTGTAGCATTCACATGTTAACTCATAATTCTGAATTTTATATATTTAGTTTTTTGAAACTAAAAGTTATATCAAGGATTAGCAATGTCTAGGTGTGAGGCTGGGTGATCTATGTTTAGAGGGATAAGACAAATACAGTTGATGCCAGGAAGTAGATTTTTTTTTTCTGGAGGGCTGACATAACCCATTGCTCCTTACTTTTTGACTAGAGAGAGTGCAGCATCTATAGCAACAATTCAGTGAAAGAAATGCAGATACACACATGCGTGTTGTCAGAAGGCCTGATCTGAATCTGTCTATCTAAATCTTCCTGGATTCCTTAACATGTAAAATTCAGAATTAATTGGGTTGTATTTAGGCAGACATAAATGAAATGAAATAATTTCACCGGAAACTGGTGTATGCTTTTAATTTAGATTTAATAAAATGTAAATACAATTATAGTGTAAATTTCAGTGTGAACATTGGGATGTTTAATGTGTTCAGTTCTAAGTGGGAAAGTCCTATGCAAAGTAAAATTCTGTGAAAGGCCTATGCAAACCAGAATCTGGCTCCTAGAGAGATTTCTCCTTATTTAAATGGCATGTGCAAAAATGGTCTCCTTGCATCTCTCTGCAGAGGTTGGTGAGTCTACCTAGATCGGGGACATGAAATTTTTTGATGGCCAAGTAATCCTATTTAATTTTTTTACTAGCACCCACAGATGGAGTGATTCACAAAGCCAGGATTTTCTTGAATGGCGGTGATGAATCTTGCCAGCAGTGGTTACAGCAAAATGGTGAATATTGCAATAGCAATAGTAATAGCACTTAGACTTACAGCTTGCTTCACAGTCCTCTCTCACTGGTTTACAGTGTCAGCATATTGCCCCCACAATCTGAGTCCTCACTTTACTGACCTCAGAAGGATGGAAGGCTGAGTTAACTTGAGTCATTCAGGAGCAAACTCCTGATAGTCAGCAGAGTTAGCTTGCGATACTGCATTCTAACCACTGTGCCACCACAGCTATATTATAATGGTGATATCATAATATAAATGACACATTTATATACCTACATCCTGCCCTCTGATGCTATTATGTAATTTACAGTATTTGGTCATGGCATTTTGACACCATTTATCTCCTTTTCTTCTTGATTTTTTTTAAAAAAAGTCTGCCAACTTTAAGGCATATATGTAATATATGCCCTCAAAATAATATTCAGGATCCCTGATCAAAGTACCTCAAGAAAACACAAAAGGAGGTTTTTGGAATGCAAGCTGTCTATCTGTGAGATACACAATAGGTGTGATTTCCTCAGAACACAGCTGCATATGTGCTTCATAAATTATTCAGAAAGAGTTATTTGTTTAATCTTAACAGGCAAGGCAGTTTAGTTCACGAAGACTAGAAATGAAGCATATGTTAACATCTCACAATGCATTCCTCTCATGAAAGTTAAGTCCAAGTCCAGCAATCAACATAATATATCCATCTTCTTCATATTAACTGTTGCTGCTGGAGTTTGTGGAAATTGATAAATTTATAAAGAATATATATGATCAGACTGGGGCAACAAAAAAATCTTGACACATTAAAGGCTAATCAACAGATAATCATACAACTATTAATGGATACTATTTGCAGTATAACAGAAGGGTGTTTCTTTCTGTAAGAAGCTACAGTACGTGGAACTTCTACTTCTACTCTGCACAAAATACCTACTGAGAGAACTCTGCTGTGACTTGTAGCTATGAAACTAATATATTTTTCCCCCAAGCCAAGTCTTTCTTATAAAATATTTATTATAATATTGATTTTCCCAGTCATGCAGCTATCCAGAATAGGGTTGTTTACTCCTATGGTTACTGCATTAGTGTTAGCCAGAGATTTTTTTTTAAAGAACCAGAATGTGAATGTTCCCCATTGTCTAGGTCTATATTTTGAAAATGCCTCATTAATAGTGCATTATTTATTAAATCCACTTGGTTTAATTGCCATTTACTAGAAGTATAAGTGTGTCGGTATGTGTCTTAATATGCTCTTTAAATGTAGCACTAAGCAATAAAGATTGAGAAATACAGTCTTTTTTCACAAAATAAGCCTTGTTTCTACACTACTTTTTCCACTCTCTACACACTGAAACATCTGATCAAGAAAATGATACTTGTGGGATTAATAATACTATTCTGAAGCCTGTTGTGTCCTATCTTCTCACCTTCAATGTGTTCTCTGACTTATTAGACTGAAGCTACTCCTAGAATAAAAATTAAACTTTCTATACTAAATTTATATTTACATAGTACAAATGTGCCTGAATACTAAATAAGTACATATAGACAGGTGTAACTTTATTTTATTTTGTTTTAGCTTACTTCTAACTTAGACTCTTAGTTTTATGCTAAAATTAATTGGAGATAAATAACATACCGATTAATTTTAGATAAATAATATTCTGCCAACAATAGTGATGATAAACTATATTACAGATTATCACCTGTGTTTTATATTTGATCCTTCTCTTTTACTTTTATGCAATTTGTTAATTGTTTCGTTCTATACTGGTCATTAATTGAAATAGTTTGATGGACTGATGGACTACTAAATATTTAATAAGTATGTTAAATTTACATACCTAACATGCTTTTGATTCCCGTCAGTCAACACTGCCAACAAGTCAGCATGTCAATTATTCCTCTCTGTCGTCTCTCTGACACTATTTTTATTTATTATCCTGCCTGCCCAAACAACTCCTGTGCATCTGCACAGAACTACTACAGTGGCTTTACTTTGTACAGACAACGGGATACAGGCTTTCTTCGGAAACACATCGTTTGTGAATGTCTCCGTTATCTCAGGAAGATAAAACAATTTCTCCTTGAAAGAAACAGAAGGAAGGCAAATGAGAAAGGACCAAGAACAAGAGCTTACATTCTGTCAACATCTCTGACAGGAGCTGCCTTTGTTCTATAATGCAGTGCAGAGGGCAGACATCACAATGATTGATGTCAGCTTCCAGATCAGAAGCATTTTACAAAACCCGGGCAGACAAAGTAATGATTCTTTGGAATAATTTTTTTAAATAATTTTTTGTGAGAAAGAGAGAAACAAAAATTCTAAGCTGACAGAATGACGTGGGAAGTGATTTTGCAAATCTAAAAAAGATTGACCTTCAAGCACATCACACCTATTTGTTATCATTTGTCAATTTATGGAAAAGATTGAACAAGATTGTTTCCAGATTGTATATATTGAGCAAACAACGTTTACTGGAAAAAAAAGGACATAGAGAGAAGTATGAAAGACTCCATACAGGGAATATATATTCCCAGTCTGTTCTCGTGGCTTTCAGGACTTATTGAAGATTTATCTCTTCAAATAGAAGTTCCTTAAGTAAATGTTATTATTTTTCTTTACTTCTAATCATTCTCTTCACTACTATTCATATATAAATATATCTTTAGCTGTTGGTATATTTCCATTCCGCTTCCATGTAACTTTCAAAGTGGTGTGTATGTACATACACACACACACAGGAAGCGTGAACTGAGTAAGTCCTAATTGGGACACAACACAAGTGATCTCTGAAATCATTTGCTACAATCAGGGCCCTTTCTTAAAAATGGGGAAGTAGTGCAAATTGATTTAAGCTTTTGACATTTTGACAAAAAAAATTACATTAATTTTTTGGGGTACGTTATTGTTTAAAATATTAGGATCTATAATATAAGACAATTGTTCATTTTCAGACGATAAATTAAACCCTGTAATTTAATATGTTATTACTTTTATGCTTATTTTATTCATGATATTATGTATTCCATAATGGTCATAAATGAATAAATTCAATAGAATAATGAAGAACGGGATGATTCATTTATGAATAAATATATTTATGCTACTGAAGCAAATGTCTACCTTCAGTAAATGTGAATGTTTTAAATAGCCTCCAATTTCTAAGAAAAATCAGTGGTCTTCTAATTATTTAGTCTGCCTCCTCATTAAAAGTACAAAGCATGACCCATTAACTAATCTCACCTTATGAAAGATCAAGGCCATTTGTTCTCCTTAACAGCCCTTTTCTTTTTCTTATATTGCACTAAACATTACATTAATTTGCCACAAGCAGAGATAAACCAACATACACTTTCACTTGTATAGTATCCCATGCTTAGGGAGTGCAAAACATTACGTATCAACTACTTTCTAATAGCTGTTGAAGTAAATAATTATTAAGTAATTCACTGCTATCTCCACTGTAAGAGACAAGAGTACAATGGCACCATGACCATATTGGTGTAGTTGACAAGTGATAAGAACATTGTCAGGTTGATACTTATTAAGTGTTTCATGCAAGAGACAGAGAGAGACAGAAAAAGGAAGCACGGCTCATGGAACAGATAATTGCATTTCAACTATCCTGTGATGAAAATGTAAACTGGTGGTGAATTGGTTTTCAAAATTAAGGTTATGACAATAAAAACTGGGCAGATACATTATTTGATATTAAAAACTAAAAACAGAAGATTGATTCTGTTGCTAAGTTTTAGAGTAGTAGTTTTTGAGTTAGTTTCTGTCAGATTTATCTAGTTATCACTAGACAAATTATTACCCATGGCACAAGTGTCTACTACAAATAGCAAGGATTTAAAAAAAAAATGAAAGGGCAACATATTGCAAACCCCAGATTTTTCAAATCATATGAAATTATTTATCACAGATCAATGACCCAGGTAAAACAAAACTTACTAAGTAAAACCTACAGAATAGAGCTACAAAATAGAACCTATAAAATAAACAAACAAACCAGACATATGAGATAAAAAAAATATACAGTGATGCTTGCACTATTTTGCTATCAGCAATATACAAACTTTACAAGTTGCAAAAACAAATTTTGCAATGGTAAGAGTTACCTCGGAATCCTACTTGCTAGTAAAATTTGCACATAAAATTCTTCAGTCCATCCCAGAAATGAAGTAAATAAGAAGAAGTACTAGAATTTCTTTCCATTTGTCTCAGTAGAAATTACAATATTGCAGAAAGTGAATCTGTGTTCAATATCACCATATTTACAAGGGCACAGCCTTCCAGCATATTACGATATTTTCCCTCCAGCTCTACTGATGATGAATCCTAGTGATATAAATGTTCACCAAAATTTATTATTTGCTGTCTCAGTACAATGTTACCTTGAATTGGGCATTGCGATGGCCCAATGGTACCCTAGGTGATAGTTTACTACATTCTGATGTAATTCTCTATCGAAGATCTTTTGCTTAAAGACTGCCATTGCCATACCATAACAATGGATGTTCTCCCCTAGCAGTTTCATGTAGATCAGGGCTGTCAAACTCACAGCCCATGGGCCGGATGCATCACATGCTGGCCATGACCACATCCAGTTTAGCAAAGGGAGAAAAAGTCATGATACATCATGTGATGCTGCCGTGACGACGCGAGTTTGATACCCCTGATGTAGATGTTAAAAAAGAGTCCTGCTTGTAAGAATTATTGTGTATCATCCAAGTAACAATGTTACCTTTCTGAAATGTGCGTTCAGGGTTTAATAGCGCTTTCAAGATTTAAATACATTGATCTTTAGAATTTTCTGTCGATTCACATGGGAATGACACTGCTGTCTGGGAAAATTGTGAACGTATCACAGGTAATAAGGAGATTAAGGACTTAGGGCAGGGATAGTTTTATATTGCGATTTCATGTTTATCTGATTTTTAATCTCTTCTTTTTTCACTTAGCAAATGAACAAGTTACTTATTCCCTGAACAGCTTTAGGTAGTTTGATATACAATGTAAATTGCCCTAGGAAAAAGTCGTGAATACAGTTTTGCAATCAAATTACTCATAGGATACTGAGTAATTAAAATCAGTTAATTAAGAGAAGCAAGTGAGTGGTCAATGCTCAGGGTCAAGGTTTAAAAAAGAAATGACCCAAACCTTAATGATGGAGCTATAATATGTGAAAAAACCATAAAGTTTGGAATCTAAGTCTCAGTTTGATCTGTGCTATCACGAGGAAAGGCTCAGGAGGAATCTGAAACTGTATAGTTTTTTTGTCAGTTTTGTCTTGATAATAGCACCAAACGAATCAATTATTTGATCTAGTATGTCAATTAGTTATTTTACAAGATTATACAAAGATGTGTAATAGGATGATTCTGAAGAGAAGAAACTAGGAAGGAATATTTCTCTCTTCCAAACTCTCACTGGCTTGTGTATTTTTTTCCATATTCAAAATAAATAAACAAAGTGAAAATATATTTAATGCATTAAAAATCACCAATATGCAATATTTATGGTCCATCTATTCAACTTTATTCTTTTCTTTTTAATATGGCAGAGGGACATGTATGGAAAAAAATCATTCTGTCTGTGTATAGTTGTGGTGTTATATCTGAGATGGAAGCAGCAGATGGTAAATATTTATGCGTGAATTTGATTGTGAAATAGAGAAGTCTCTGTGGAGGTTTTTAACTGTGAGCAGAGCTCTGCTGGCTATTCCAGTGAACACATTATTTTTTAGATCAGTGATCCCAGCAGACATAAACAAGATTGATAAAGTTAAAGAAGTCACAGACTATTCTCTAGAATGCACAGTATTTTTCTCCTCCCCATATGTAGCTCTAGGGACATAGAATGTAGTTCTCTGCTCTAAGAGAAGGAAAGGATGAATGACTCAGTAAATCTCAGTGGGTACTGAATGTCCCAAACCATGGCTTATTTGGATGCAGTACCAAACCACAGTTTGATGAAGCTTCACACTGTGATTTCAAGTCGTTGCTTACTGGATGTTTGTATAAACTCAAAATGTACTTTTGTACTGGGTTAAAATATTCATCAAAGAAATTCAGAAAATGAAAACGCCTCCAATAGATTAAGATTTTGCAGGAAAGAGAAGCCACTTCAATTTTTAAAACAAAGAATAAAAGCAATTCCATTTTTTTCTACTTCATGCAGCATTTTCTTTAGACTATGCTAAAAAAAATGCCCCATGGATAGAACTATTTGTACTATAGTGAATTGTCACTATTATTATGGGATAGATAAATAGGCTGCCTCCTCACTAGTCAGTGAACATCATCTGCTCTGAATGTCCTGAATAATCTCTACTAACCCAATTTGTTGGTAATGAAAACTTGAGCATCTGGCTCCACTCCAGTTGGAATAGAAATAGAATTTCTATTCTATTTCTAATCATCATGTAATAGGAAGAAATAGCATGGAATATTTGCCCCATCTATGATTTAATTATAATATTCCTAGAAACATCAGATATATTTTAGATGGGAGGTTCCAGCAGGTTTAACACTGAATTATAAAGGAAGAAAAGTATTTTTCTCAATACAATTTGTAAAGCACGAGATTTTTATACTAATGTATTAAAGATTGGGAATTCTTTGTTAACAGATGTTAAGTTGAATGGTGAATAGATGGTTGAAAATGTGTAAGATAGAAGAAGGAGGAGAATGTTTAACTTTATTAAATATGATTATGGTTAATTTTTGTAAATGACTTATTGTGGATATAAATGTGTAATTTTAGGGGTACTATATGATATATTAAAGGTATAAAGGAATAGGAAGATGGAATATTGTTTAATTTTGGAGGATAGATAGTAAAATTTAGGAACTTGGATTAAATATTATATTTAAGAGATGGATGTAATGTTAATTAGAATGTAATTGTTATAATAGATATATTGTGGATGATATAGGTGTAATTTTAACAATGTTATTTGACATAAGTAAGGTAAAGTGAAGATTTTAATTATTACAATTGACACTTTGGATATTTGTAATATTATTTGTTGTATATATAAATGTTAAAGATGTGAAAAGATGGACTATTGCTTACCCCTGAAGGTTGGACAGAAAAATTAAAGAAACTAAGTCGGAAATATGAACTATTTTTGAGAGATTGCTAAGGAAGAAAGACATTTTAGAAGAAACCTTGGTGAATATTGGAAGATGGAACGTTGTTTTGATATTGATTGATGAAGGTTGGATATTAAAACTACGTACTTTATTCAAGAATAAACACTAACTCAATTGGAAACTTTGGAGAATTCTAGGAGTGGAATGGTCTGATATATAATGGAGTGGAAGAAAAGTATCTTCTTTGTCTTTGGAACGGGAGTGGTGGTTTTAAGGAACGACTATGGATTATGATTTGTGCTAGATTTTAATTTTTGTTGTTAGTTTTATACCCTGTACTCGGTTCTCGGAAGACCTGGGGGGTGGAGGGAGGAAGTGGAAGGGAGGGGGAGGGGTAGAAAATGGATTGATAGTTAATGTACAAAGATGATTGAAGATGTATAATTAATGTAAGATCGGACCTGCCTGGTTACTACTTTAGAATGAAGGGAAAGAAGGAGTAGAAGAGAGAAGGAGGAAAGAGAAGAGGAGGAGGAGGAAAGGAAGGAAGGAAGAGGGGAAGAGGGAGAAGAAAGGAATAGGGAGGAAAGAGGAGAGGATGTAGATAAGAGAGGGGGAGGATGGTTATGGAAAGTAGAAGAAGGTAAAGAAGGAGAGTAAAAGGAAAAGGAAGGGGGTGGTGACCAGGCAGATCCGATTAATTGTATATGAGGGTACATTAAATATGTTATTGGATATGTTATTGGATAAGAATGTCAAAATAAAACTTTTCAAAACAAAAAAAAAAAAAATCACCAATATGCAATATTTATGGTCCATCTATTCAACTTTATTCTTTTCTTTTTAATATGGCAGAGGGACATGTATGGAAAAAAATCATTCTGTCTGTGTATAGTTGTGGTGTTATATCTGAGATGGAAGCAGCAGATGGTAAATATTTATGCGTGAATTTGATTGTGAAATAGAGAAGTCTCTGTGGAGGTTTTTAACTGTGAGCAGAGCTCTGCTGGCTATTCCAGTGAACACATTATTTTTTAGATCAGTGATCCCAGCAGACATAAACAAGATTGATAAAGTTAAAGAAGTCACAGACTATTCTCTAAAATGCACAGTATTTTTCTCCTCCCCATATGTAGCTCTAGGGACATAGAATGTAGTTCTCTGCTCTAAGAGAAGGAAAGGATGAATGACTCCAGTAAATCTCAGTGGGTACTGAATGTCCCAAACCATGGCTTATTTGGATGCAGTACCAAACCACAGTTTGATGAAGCTTCACACTGTGATTTCAAGTCGTTGCTTACTGGATGTTTGTATAAACTCAAAATGTACTTTTGTACTGGGTTAAAATATTCATCAAAAAAATTCAGAAAAAATGAAAACGTCTCCCTCCAATAGATTAAGATTTTGCAGGGAAAGAGAAAGCACTTCAATTTTTTAAACAAAGAATAAAAGCAATTCCATTTTTTTCTACTTCATGCAGCATTTTCTTTAGACTATGCTAAAAAAAATGCCCCAGGGATAGAACTATTTGTACTATAGTGAATTGTCACTATTATTATGGGATAGATAAATAGGCTGCCTCCTCACTAGTCAGTGAACATCATCTGCTCTGAATGTCCTGAATAATCTCTACTAACCCAATTTGTTGGTAATGAAAACTTGAGCATCTGGCTCCACTCCAGTTGGAATAGAAATAGAATTTCTATTCTATTTCTAATCATCATGTAATAGGAAGAAATAGCATGGAATATTTGCCCCATCTATGATTTAATTATAATATTCCTAGAAACATCAGTTGCTTTTGCTGGAACAAAGGAGTCTAATCAAGCTTTGTCAGCTCCATCCTTATGTGCAATACGGTTGATGTAACAATATATCTCTTGCCACTTGTCCCATTTCCGGTCCTCATCGATATCCAGACGTGGGATTTAGCTGCTTCGCATCAATTCGGGTGAACGGTTGTTAACCTTTGACCAGTTTGGAGAAGTAGCTAATCCCACCTCTGGCTCAGCCCCTCCCAGGAATCACCCTGCGTGCCCAATTTTGGCTTCCAGGTTGGTGTAGGAAGCCTTCTAGGCTCAGGCATTGCTTGGGCCAGGCCCCATTTTGGCTTCTAGGTTGCTGCAGGAAGTGTCCAGGCCCAAAACCCCTGCTCTAGGGTGAGTTGGGAACAGGGATTTTGCATGATCATTACTGAGGAGTGAGTTGGGAATGGGAATTTTGCATTATGATTGCTCATAAGTAAGTAGGAACCAGTAAAAGAGGAATGGAAAAAATCCCTATCTGTAGATCAGTGTTTTTCAGTCTTGGCAAGTTTAAGATGGATAAACTTCATGCTGCCTGGGGAATTCTGGAACTGAAGTGTATGCAGCTTAAAGTTGCCAAAATTGAGAAGCATGGGTCTACATTAGAGTTTAGGATTTTCCATTCCTGTTTTATTTAGAGTTTGGTGCAATTAAATAAATCAGTTGTGGTTTCGTTAACAAATAATGATTAAAGTGCTATGAACCATTACTGGACTTTTTCTAAGAAACTGAAATTAAAAGTTGAATTGGGCTTTGATGATTAAATAATGGATTATGTAAATAATGTCGACAAATGTTAATCTTAGAGTATGAGTTTGATATATATTTTTACTTATATCTGTACCAAAGACAATTGGAAGTCATTCTTTTTCAGTTTTCCTTCTTTTCCTCTTTCTTTTTTACACTTTTGCTCTTTTTCCTTTCCTGAGCCTTTTGTTTTATCAAATCTGTTTTTTATTTGTTTATCCCTTAGCTGTGTATTTTTTTTATGTATGAAGGATATACATACAAATACTCAGCCATTATAATACTACATTCTTTATTTACAGAAATCATATCAAAATTTAGAATGAAATCCACTGGGAGCCATCTCATATAACACAGATTCTGAGTCCCTCTATCCAAAAAGTGTTTATTGATAGAATATTTGTAGATCAGGATTGAATTGAGGGTTCCTTGGTGCTTTCTGAGCTTGATGGTTTTCTTGCAGATGTTTCATTACCAAACTAGGTAACAGCATCAGTACTAGAAGGGAATGGAGTTTTCTCTTATTTTCATATACTAGTGGCTTACCCTGTCAGTGTTTATCAGTTGCTTCACAAGCACCAATCAGTTGATTGGTGCCAGATCTCTACAGCCTCAGGCAGAGAAGGGCTATTCTGCACCCCTTCCTCAAATGTTCTTTAAAATACAGAGTTTCCCAGCATTCTTTTAGGAACCTCCAATATGCAAAGTGTGGTTACTCATCCTAAAATAAATCCTCTTTATCTGGAGCTTCAAAATTTGATGTTTGTTGGGGAGGTGTGTAGCTAAAAGTCAGTCTACATTTAGTGTACATCTGACTTTGGGGATATTTCTTCATAACCAAGCAGAGAATTCTGTGCATGCACAGAAGTGCCGCGCACAAGTGAAGTAAGGGCACATGCAAGCTCACAGTTCCAAAGTGCTAGTGAAGGTAAGTGGAACCCACTACTGAATCAAGGTGATGAATATATTCAACACATCCTCCTCCTTGTTTTCCCCACAACAGAACCTTGTGAGGTGGGTTGGACTGAGAAAAAGTGACTAGCCCAAAATCACCCAACTAGCTTTCATGGAGAAGGCAGGATTAGAACTCACTGCCTCCCCCTTTCAGCCCGACTGAACTGGCTGTCTATCTGTTAGGTTCGGGAAGTAACGAGGCTGGAGACCAGGGTAGTGACAACAGCTCTTTAATATAGGGTGAACCCAGCGAACAAGCTGGGGAAAAACAACCCTTTATATACTGTTTAACCGGCGGCTTCAACCAATCAGCAACGTGCTTGTTTCCCGCCCAAATATTTAAAGATACATAACACTCCTCCCCTCCCAGAAAACACTTTACCACTATTTACATATTATTTACATGTTATTTTTCGACGTAGTCACGCAAATAACCTGGGCGTCTCCTAATTCTTTCGGACCTGCGCGTTCAGTCCTGGTGGTGTTTGAGCTGGTCGGAGGGGCTGTTTTCTCCTCCCAGCTCTTCCTCTAGGCCATCGGGCCCTGGATTACTTGCAGACTCTTTTTCTTGGCCATCCGGCCCTGGATTACTTTTTGAATTTTCCCTGCTGTTTCCATTGGGAACCTGATGGCGTCGCTGGACCTCCGGGACCCCAGCTAAGTCTTGCGCCTCCCCCGGGTTATGGTCAGCTGTGGGTTCAAATAAGGAGTGGTCATGATCTGTCTCATTTAGCTCGGGTTGTTCAGCTATTCGTTTCCTTATCTGATCTATGTGGCGCCTCCATACTCGGTTGTCTTTTAACTCAACTAAGTATGATTTTGGACCGGTTGCTTTTATGATTTGCCCTGCTAGCCAACTTGGGCCGTCCCCATAGTTGCGGGCCCACACTTGGTCGCCTATGCCCATTTCTCTCGTTTTTTCTAGTTCCCCCTTGTAACCCTCTGGTGTGTAATGGGGATTCAAACGGTCAAGTGGGCACCGGAGCTTCCGTCCCATCAATAATTCGGCTGGGCTTCTGCCTGTAGCCGTGCTTGGGGTTCTATGCTGAACGGCCAGAAAGAAATCTATCTTTGTTTGCCAGTCGCCTGGCTTGAGCCTGGACAATGCCTCCTTAGCGCTCCGGACGGAACGCTCTGCAAGGCCATTCGACGCAGGGTGGAAAGGCGCAGAGAGGGCATGTCGGATGCCCTCCTCTGCCAAGTATTCCTCAAACTGGGCTGCCGTGAATTGCGGGCCGTTGTCGGATACCAGCGTGTCAGGCAACCCGTGGGTTGCGAATAGGTGGCGCAGGGCTGCGATTACTGCCTCGGCTGTTGTGGATTTCATGAGTATGATCTCCAACCATTTAGAGAAAGCGTCGACAACCACTAGGAAGGTTTGGCCGTGGAAAGGGCCAGCAAAATCAATGTGGATTCTTGACCAGGGCCCTTGGGGTTTTTCCCATTCCCTGACTGGGGCCGTTGGGGGTAGAGGTCTGGACTCTTGGCAAGCCTGGCATTTTCCTACCCTCTCAGCAATCTCTGAGTCCATGAGTGGCCACCACACATAGCTTCTTGCTAGCCCCTTCATCCTTACGATCCCTGGGTGACCCTCGTGGAGGAGGTCCAATACCCTTCCCCTCAATTTCTCCGGGATTACCACTCGATCACCCCATAGCAGGCACCCCCCTTGAGCCGAGAGCTCCTCACGTTTTTTTACAAATTCCTTAAACCGTTCGCCCGGCGCAGCGGGCCACCCTCTTTGTACCCAACCGAGTACAGTCCTTAGCATAATGTCCCGGTATGATGCCCGAGCCACTTCCTTAGATGTGACTGGGCCAGAGTCCAAAGAGTCAATCAGCAGGATGGGTGTCCCCGGAGTGGGGTCTTCGATCGCCCCTGGCAGTGGGCATCTGCTTAACGCGTCCGCATGCCCCACTTCTTTTCCCGGTCGATGCTGCAGCTTGTAGGAATAAGCGGCTAAGAAAATAGTCCATCTGGTCAATCGTGGCAAAAGTGCCACAGGCGTTGGGCGGTCGCCAGCCAGTATTCCTAACAGCGGTCTGTGGTCAGTCACAATTTCAAAGTCTCGCCCAAAAACATATTCGTGAAACTTTTTTACCCCTGACACAATTGCTAGCGCTTCCTTATCTAACTGGCTATAGTTCCTCTCTGTGGAGGACATCGTTCTGGAGTAGAAGGCTATAGGGGCTTCTGTGCCGTTTGGCAGTTGGTGGCTGAGCACAGCCCCCACCCCGTAAGGGGAGGCATCGCAAACCAGCACTAATGGCAATGAGCTATGATACTGGATGAGCAGGCTATCGCTCGAGAGCAGGTTTTTTACTGCTTCGAAAGCCCTACTTTCCGACTTTCCCCAAGACCAAACAGTATTTTTCCCTAGAAGCTTATGCAGCGGTTCAGCAACGGTCGCTTTGTTTTTAAAAACCACAGAAAATTCACTAGCCCCAGGAATGCCTGTAGCTCTGTTTTGTTTTTGGGCGCTGGAGCCTTTCTGATTGCCTTGACTTTGCTCTCAGTGGGTGAATTTTCTTGTCTATTCGGTAGCCCAAGAATTCGACGGATTCTACCCCTATCTGGCATTTGTTCACTTTAACCTTTAGTCCGCTGACCGGAAAATGCCCAGAACCTTTCTCAGACGCTCCCCAATTCCTCTCGTTTTCCTGATATCAATACATCATCAAGTAGGGAACTACCCTGGGAGCCCTTGCAGAAGTCGTTCCATTAAATTTTGAACAGCCCTGGTGCCACACTCACCCCAAATTGTAATCGGGTACACTTGAAGGCCCCCTGTGAGTTACAATCGTTTGGGCTTCGCTGTGTTGGCGTCACGGGCAGTTGTTGGTAGGCTTGAGCCAAGTCTAACTTTGCAAAGACTTGCCCTTGCCCCAAAGAGTGCAGCAAGTGTTGCACCACGGAACCGGGTAAGCGCTTTTCTGTAAGGCTTTGTTTAGCGCCGCCTTGTAGTCAGCGCAGATTCTAATTGACCCATCTGGTTTTACTGGGTGACGATTGGCGCCTCCCACTTTGCGTGATCGACTGGCACCAAAATCCCTGATTTA
The DNA here is from genome assembly GCF_028640845.1 of Ahaetulla prasina. Classification (NCBI taxonomy): domain Eukaryota; kingdom Metazoa; phylum Chordata; class Lepidosauria; order Squamata; family Colubridae; genus Ahaetulla; species Ahaetulla prasina. The sequence continues at coordinate 268 of NW_026682375.1, read as the reverse complement.
TGAGCTTATCTAGCTCCTTGTCAATTTTAGGTTTAAGGGCAAAGGACTCTCCTTGCCTTTAACCTAATGGGGCTACCTGGGGTCTAAGTTGAAGGAAATAGGGGTCCCCTTGTACTTGCCCAGGCAGTCCTTGAAGACATCTTCGAACTCGTTCATGAGTATGTCTTTCAGGTTACAGTCACTTCTGTAGATGCCAGTCACTCCCATGCCCAGTGCACAAACCAGTCTAGTCCCAACAAACCAGGCAGGGTCCCTTCGACGATCGTGA
>NW_026682374.1:0-7044 GCF_028640845.1 Ahaetulla prasina | reverse complement strand
TATCAAGTCTGGTGGAATAAGGTATTTTATTGGTTATGGAGGAGTGGAGAACTCTTCTCGTAAAATACCTTTGGACACGCTCAACTGTATTGATATCAGATATATGGTATGGGTTCCAGACAGGCAAGCAGTAATCAAGAATTGGCCTAGCAAATGTTTTATATGCTCTGGTCAGTAGCGTGGTGTTTTTGGAAAAGAAGCTACGTAGAATTAAGTTAACAACTCTTAGAACCTTTTTTGCTATATAGTTGCAGTGGGCTTTGGCACTTAGATCGTTAGATATAAAAACTCCAAGGTCTTTGACAGGGTGCGGGTCATCTGTGAGGTAATGTCCATCAAGCATGTACTTAGTGATTGGGTTCTTTCTTTCAATAAGTAAGACTGAGCAATTGCTGGTTGAGATTTGTAGTTGCCAAATTTTAGACCAAGCAGTTTGATGATCAAGGTCTTTTTGAATTGTAGATGTATTGTCAGTGGTGTTAAAAAGTTTGACATCATCAGCAAAGAGAACACAGTTACTTGAGATATGATCCTTCCTTCCTTTCCATCACCCATAGAAACCAGCAAAAATTGGTCCCTGATCATGGTTCTCATTCTTTGGTCACAAGAAGGTCACAAGAATAAGGAAAGTTTTAAAAGGTTCAGAGAAAAATTATTACTTCCCCTCTCTCATGTTCAAATATAATTCAGCCAATGCCTTCTAAAACATTCTTTTCCTACTAAAGATTTGTTTGCACCTCTTTTCAGCCTGAGGTTTTTTGGGGCTGTTCATTAGGAGCAAAATGGTTTTTCCCTTTGCTTTTTTAGTCCTCTATTTTGAGGATAGTGCTGTCAGTCTTCGCCTATTCATCTCATTGTTAAAAGAGATGTCCAGCTGAAGACAATTCAGAGTGGGTGGACCCTTGCTTCCGGAGATCTGAGAGGCGACGCCAGCAGAAGGAAGGGTGGGGCAGGCCTGGATAAATGCTGAGTCATGGAGCCGCACCCCACAGCCTATATAAAGGACCTGCTTTTGGCATTCCAACCTTGAGTCAAGCAAAGTCTTATCTAGTTTGCTGATACCGGACCCTATCGCTGAAGTCACAACTTGGACTCCTGCCTGCCCTGATAAACCTCGAAGGCACTTGGCAAGCTGCAGAGGCTTCGTTGCCAAGTTTGTTACGGACTTCCTTGACTTGTTCATCGGAGTGGGGGTGGGACACGACAAAAGGTCCTTAAAATAAGGCTTGCTCAAAATATCATTGCTATAGGATGAGGGCACAGATATTTTACTAACCATTTTACTTTATCTATTTCCATACAAATGTGAATTTCCGGCTTAGGTACAGTATAAATGTCTGGCAAAGAATTCACTCAGAATCTTTTACAGCTCTATGGGAGGACCCACCTTTGTCCAGATCTGACTGAATAAATGTGAGACTCAGAGTCTATGGAAATTCTCAATCATCTAGGTTGTGGTTGTCCCAAAGATGCTTTTTCAAAAAGGCTTTCTTGTTTTTTTCCCTTGAAAATGTTTCATTTCTCTTTTTTTTATTGAAAGAGTTTTAAAAAAACAAAAACATTTTTCCCCCTTTTTTCCCCCTCCCTCCCAAGAAAAAACAAAACACCCCCCTCCCTCCCCCACCCCCCGGCTTCCCGGGTCAATCACAAGGTAAAGTTATACATAAACCAAACATAGAATAAAATTTTCCCTTCCAATCCAAATAACCACATCCAAAGCTTTTCATCTCCCAACCCCCTCCCCATTACATAAAATAACTTTCTAATTATTCAAAGGCAATCTGATATTTCTTAATCTGTTATCTGTTTTGTAGATAATCAATCCATTTTTCCATTCAATTAAATATCTTTCCTGCGTATTGTCTTTTAAAACGCTGAGATTTTAGCCATCTCAGCCAAATTAATAACTTTCAATATCCATTCTTCTATTGTAGGTATCTCTTCTTTCTTCCAGTATTGTCCAATCAACAGTCTTGCTGCTGTTATTAAGTTCAAAATCAATTTAGTCTCAATCCCTGTACAATCCATTATAATTCCCAAAAGGAAAAATTGTGGCAGGAACTTTATCTTCTTCTTCAGTACATTTTGAATAATCCACCAAATTCTTATCCAAAAGACCTTAATTTTCTTGCAAGTCCACCAAATATGAAAATATGTAGCATCATCACAATCACACCTCCAACATTTCGCTTGGATATTAGGATACATACATGATAATTTTTTGGGATCTAAATGCCATCTATAAAACATCTTATAAAAATTTTTCTTAAATTCTGTGCTTGTGTAAACTTAACATTTCTAACCCAGATTTTCTCCCATGTTTCCAACATTATTGGTTCCTGAATATTCTGTGCCCATTTTATCATACAATCCTTTACCAAATCCTTTTCCGAATCTATTTCAAGCAACACATTATACAATCTCTTTATATGCTCCTGGGTCTGATTTCTAATTTGCTTTATTAAATTTTCCTCCTTTGCATTATACCAATTTTTGATCTTCTTTCCATCTAGCACTTATTTGCCCATATTGAAACCAAGTATAATTCCTCCTTCTTCATTTAATACCTGTAATGATTTTAATTGCAATCTACCTCCTTCAGCATACAAAAGTTCTTTATATGTAATCATTTCCTGTTTCTGTTCTATATTTATATTCTCTATTGCATGTCTAGGGCTCGCCCATATAGGAATCTTGTAATCTAATTTATAGGAATATTTATTCCAGACCAAAAGAGCACTTCTCAACACATGATTCTTAAAAGCCCTATCCACTTTTTTCCATAAAATAAGTACGCATGCCATCCATATAACAAGTCATAACCTTCTATATTCAAAATTCTTTCCTCTGTTAAGTTAAACCAGTCACTTATTACTGAAAGGGTTACTGCTTCATAATATAGTTTAAAGTTAGGCATTCTTAAACCACCTCTTTCCCGTGAATCCTGTATTATTTTCATTTTAACCTCGCCTTTTACCCTGCCATATAAATTTATTAATCCCAATCTGCCAATCTTCCAAATTTTTATCCTTTTATTTATAGGTATCATCTGGAACAGAAACAAAAATCTAGGTAACACATTCATTTTAATAGCCGCAATCCTTCCCAATAGGGATAACTGCAATTTCTTCCAGCCACTCATATCATTCTGAACTTTTTGCCATAGCAAGTCATAATTATTCTTATAAAGTTTCTTGTTCGATGAGCTAATATAGACCCCTAAATATTTAACCTTTTTTACTACCTCAAATCCTGTCATTTCCTCTAGTTTTTGTTTCTGTTGTATAGACATATTTTTAATTATCACTTTTGTTTTATTCTGATTTATTTTAAATCCTGATACCTTTCCATATTTATCAATTACTTCCAACAAAAATCTACTTGAATTTATAGGATTATTAACGTAACCACTACATCATCTGCAAAAGCTCTAACTTTGTACTCATATTGTCTAATCTTAATTCCTCTATTTTCATTAATTTCGTATTTTATCTAATAATGGTTCCAGAGTCAAAACAAACAATAATGGTGATAAGGGACATCCCTGTCTTGTTCCTTTCGCAATCTTAATAACTTCTGTCAAACTACCATTTACTATAATCTGTGCTGTTTGCTCTCCATAAATCGCTTTAATTATTCTAATAAAACAGTCTCCAAATTGCATTTTCTCTATTAATTTAAATAAAAAATCCCAATGCAATCCATCAAAGGCTTTCTGCATCCAAAAAATAAGTGCTGAAGTATTCTTCTTTCCAAATATTCCAATATATTCATAATCTGTCTAACATTATTCCTCATCTGCCTCCCTTTTATAAAACCAGATTGATCAGTATGAATTCTTTGTTGTAAAACTAACATTAATCTATTTGCTATTATTTTTACAAAAATCTTATAATCATTATTTAAAAGTGAAATCGGCCTATAGTTACCAGGTTTAGAGCAGTCTTGCTCCTCTTGGTATCAGTGAAATAAAAGATGTTTTCCATGACGGGGTATTCCCACCCTAATTGTATCTGATTAAATAATTCTTTAAGTGGGCCTAATATTTCATCCTGTGTTTTTTATAATAAGTTGCTGTAAGACCATCTGTACCAGGGTTTTCCCATTTTAATTGTTTAATTGCTCCACTATTTCTCCAGTAGCTATCGGCCGATTCAGCTCCTCCCTCTGTTCTAATGTTAGAATATTAACCTTATAATCTTTCAAATAATCATAAATGTCCCTATCCAATATTTTGTCTTTTGCATATAGTGCAATATAAAATTCTGAGAATGCCTTTTTAATTTTATCCTGTTGGTATATCTCTTTACCTTTATATTCTATTTTTTGTATGACACGTGCTTTCTGTTTCCTTAAATTATATGCCAACCATCTCCCAGGTTTATTTGCATTACAAAAGGTATTATGTTTAGCATATTGTATATTCGTTGCCACCTGGTCTGCCATTAACATATTAAATTGACTCTGTAATATTTTTATAGCCTCTTTAAGTTTATGATCTTGTGGGTTTTGAATTAATAACTGTTGCTTCCTTTGAATTTCTTCTTCCAAATATCTACGCTGCCTTTGTTTATTATTCCTTTGCCTGTTATCCAAGTAAATCAATATCCTCTAATAAACGCTTTGCTCGCTCCCACACAGTTCCTATAGGTGTCCCTTTGTACATATTAAAATCAAAAATTCTTTAACTGTTTCAATAAGTTACATTATCCTCATATCTAAACAGATTTTCATTCAACCTCCATGTTCTACCACCTTTTTCCCTTGTAATAATTCCATCCATACTGGGCTATGGTCAGTTAAACACCTCGAAATATCTTCGCTTTTCTTCACCCTAGAAAGCAAGTCATTAGAAATTAAAATAAAATCAATGCGTGAAAAGATTGATGCCTATTAGAAAAAAAAGTAAAATCTCTCTCATCTGGATTCTGTAACCTCCATATATCTCTAAACTCAAAGTCTTCCATCATTTCAAAAAAGGATTTTGGTAATTTTGCATGTATAGGTATCTTCTTGGAGGAGGGTCTCTTATCCTTCTTGTATCAATTACTCCATTCCAGTCTCCTAATAAAATAAACGAACTATAATCCCAGAGGGTCAACCTCTCATGTAACATTTTGTAAAACTTTTCTTGTTGCTGATTAGGTGCATAAATACCTATCAACAAAGTCTTTTTGCATCTATCACCAGTTCAATAGCAATAAATCTTCCTTGAATATCTGCCTCAATTAGCTTAGCTGGTATATCCTTCCTGATATATACAACAATTCCATGCTTCTTTTCCAAAGCTTGATGCAACAAAATGGTTACCCAATTTTGAATTAGTTAAATATTTTTGGTCTGATAATTTTATATGTGTCTCTTGCAAACAAATCACATCATTTTTAAATTGTTTCAAGTAGTGAAATATTTTCCTTCTTTTCTGAGCTGAATTCAAGCCATTAACATTCCATGACAAGATTCTATTTGCCATTGGCCTCCTGAAGCTTTGAAGCAGACAACGAAGCTCCTCCTCCGGTATCTTCCGTCTAGCTCCTCCCACAGCTTCCATAATGGGATCCTGACTTTACTTTGAGACTGTTGCTCTTCTTTACGCTTAAGGGCTCCTCTTGTCACCCTTTGCTCTTGTGGTTCCTCTAATACTGGCAGCAATAAAGGCTCTTGGGTCACCACGCCTTCTTGAGTCTCTTGAAGTTTTTCTATCACTTCTATTTCGACTTTCAAAACTGTAGAAAGAAAATCCTTTGCCTTTAAAACAGTGTCAATTCTATATCTCCTTCCTTGATAGAATAGTGTCAGTCCAACTGGCACCTCCCATCTGAATTGAATCTGATGTTTTTTAAGTTCTTGTGTAAAAAGCAAATTCCTTCCTGTCTCTTAACATCTTTGAAGGAATCTCTTTCAACACCTTCAACTCCTGTTCTCCAATTTTTAAAGTTGTCTGATATGAAACTTGCAGAATTTGATTTCTCATAGTCCTTTTCACAAAATAAACCACAATGTCCCGAGGAAGCTTTCTCTGTCTTGCAATCCAAGAATTAACTCTATATATTTTATCAATTTGGTAAGCTACCTCTTGGGGTCCACTTCAATAAATTCAGCCAATGCTTCTGATATAATTTTTCTTAAGTCTTCCTCGCTGTTCTTGCATACCACGAATTCTAAGAGCTCCTTCCATAAGTTTATATTGTAATATCACAACCTGATCTTCATTTTGATCCACTTTTTTCTGAACACCTTTCATTTCGTCTTCTAAATGCTTATTTGACTGAGAGATCTGTTGCATTTCCACTTCCAATCCTTCAATTTTTTTACTCAGTCCTTGAACTGTCATAAGAATATCTTCTTATTTTTGCATTAAAATTCTCCATCATCTCTTTTGCCTATCTTCAGAAAGTTTTAATTGTTCTTTCAATATTTCCTCAAGACTTGGTTCAGATCCCTTCTTCCAGAAGGCTTTAAAGGTTTAGCTGCCATTCTGTCTTCAAAAGAATCAGGAATTCAAACTTAATAACTCTCCTTCCTCCTTTCAGTATAAAAACTCCGTTGTAATACAATCCACAAATAACGCTGCTTCATCGTACTAAAAATTTTTTACTTTCACTTTCAGACGCCATTTTAAAAGTCAATTAATCAAAGACAAAGAAAGGTTTCAAGGTGTTGATTCTGCATCAAAGATCGCTTGGAATATCTAAAATGTTTCAAAGTTTCTTCAGTTCATGGCAAAGTACTTGTTCTTCATACACAAGATCCTAGATCAGTGATGCTGAACCTTCCGATGACAAAGTGTGGGGACACCAATAATTCAATGCGCCTGCATGACACCCTGCTCCCCTGGGCACAGTGGGATCGAAGACCCATTTTGACTCAGAGCCTTCTAGGAACCTGGGCAGGGTGACAGAGGCCCACACACTGGAGCTGAACTAGGGCAACCAAAGAATCAAAGCAGCTCCAGGAGCCAGAGGCAGGCCAGCCTCCCAGGCCACGCCCAGACCCAGCTGATGGCAATCAGGCCAAGTGCTGAGTCATGGAGCTAACAGGATA